>NC_079171.1:47960189-48265189 GCF_947568905.1 Ostrea edulis
ATAGGAAAAATCTTTTAAAATCTTCTTCTCAAGAACCACTGAGCCAGAAAAGCTGATGTTTATATGAAAGCTTCCTGATATAGTGCAGATTATAAATTGTTAAGATCATGGCCCCCGGGGGTCGGATGAGGCCACAATAGGGGGTCAAAGTTTTACATACAAATATATAGGAAAAATCTCTAAAAATCTTCTTCCCAGAACCACTAAACCAGAAAAGCTGAGATTTATATGAAAGCTTTCTGATATAGTGCAGATTCAGGTTTGTTAAAATCATGCCCCCCCCCCCCCCCCCCCTGGGGTAGGATGGGGCCACAATAGGGGATCAAAGTTTTACATACAAATATATAGGAAAAATCTTTTCCCCAAGAACCACTAAGCCAGAAAAGCTGAGATTTATATGAAAGCTTCCTGATATAGTATAGATTCTAATTTGTTAAAATTATGGCCCCCGGGGGTCGGATGGGGCAACAATAGGGGGTCAAAGTTTGTTTTTTTTTGTTTGGTTTTTTTTTCGTTTTTTTTTTTTTTTTGATATAGTGCAGATTCAAGTTTGTTAAAATCATGGACCCCGGGGATTGGATGGGGCCTCAAGGAGGGCATCAAAGTTTTACATACAAATTTATAGGAAAAATCTTTAAAAATCTTCTTCTCAAGAACCACTGAGCCAGAAAAGCTGAGGTTTATATGAAAGCTTCCTGATATAGTGCAGATTATAAATTGTTAAGATCATGGCCCCCGGGGGTCGGATGGGGCCACAATAGGGGATCAAAGTTTTACATACAAATATATAGGAAAAATTTTTAAAAATCTTTTTTCCAAGAACCACTAAGCCAGAAAAGCTGAGATTTATATGAAAGCTTCCTGATATAGTACATATTCTAAATTGTTAAAATCATGGCCCCCGGGGATCGGATGGGGCCACAATAGGGGGTCAAATTTTTTTTTTTTTTGTTTGTTTGCTTTTTTGTTTGTTTGTTTTTGTTTGTTTTTTGGTTTTTTTTTTTATATAGTGCAGATTCAAGTTTGTTAAAATCATGGACCCCGGGGATTGGATGGGTCCTCAAGGGGGGCATCAAAGTTTTACATACAAATTTATAGGAAAAATCTTTTAAAATCTTCTTCTCAAGAACCACTGAGCCAGAAAAGCTGAGGTTTATATGAAAGCTTCCTGATATAGTGCAGATTATAAATTGTTAAGATCATGACCCCTGGGGGTCGGATGGGGCCACAATAGGGGGTCAAAGTTTTACATACAAATATATAGGAAAAATCTTTAAAAATCTTCTTCCCAAAACCACTAAGCCAGAAAAGCTGAGATTTATATGAAAGCTTTCTGATATAGTGCAGATTCAGGTTTGTTAAAATCATGCCCCCCTGGGGTAGGATGGGGCCACAATAGGGGATCAAAGTTTTACATACAAATATATAGGGAAAATCTTTAAAAATCTTCTTCTCAAGAACCATTGGGCCAAAGAAGTTCACATTTACATGAAAGCTTTCTGACATGGTGTATATTCAAGTTTGCAAAAACCATGGCCTCCAGGGGAAGGTTTGGGGCCATAATAGGGACTACGGTTTTACATGCAAATAGATATGGAAAATCTTCTGATATGGACCAAGGTGACTCAGGTGAGCGATGTGGCCCATGGGCCTCTTGTTTTTCAGATGCCCCGGATGCAGCGGCACTATCCCCATCACTGGTATAATGGGAAATGTCTAGTGGACGGTCATCACCCTGCCTGCCTTATTTTCTTCATGCTGGTTTTATTCACATCTGTGATAATTTTTCCCACTTTGTTGCAGGTCTGCTGCATGTGGGTAGCTGATGCTGGTTCAATATTTGCGCCAAGAAGCATACCACGCATACCCTCTGTAGTAAGGCTGGTACCCATGTGACCGACAGCCATAGCCACATTTAGCTGTACAGCTCTGCGTCCCCTTCTGGATCTCCCCACCTCTTCATACAGCTTTTCACAGCGACTTGTATAGTGGCACTTCTTACATCGGATGGAAAGGATCCATGCCAGGCCTCGTTTTTCCTCCCCATGCTGGTTCCAGTCCAGTGAACCATTACAGTCTGGAAACTTCTGTGAGTGTTCTTTAAATGCATTATTCCACAATTTAGCAGTCTTCTCTTGGTGAAGTACTTTGTATGGTTTTGAGTTTGCGTCATCTGACACAGCGTCCATGTTGGAGTCTACAGGCTGGACTTCACTTGGTCCGGGTCGCAAAATCTTCATTTCACTGCTTCGGCTCTCAGCATCGGTAACTGCAAACATTCCATTCTTCTGTGGCCATACAACATCCTGAAACTCTTCTTTACTTAGCCTTCTTATGGGTACTAGAGATTGGACTGGGCTGGTGGTCCCTGTACTATGCTGGCCCTTGTTGTGAGGAATACTTCCTTTTTTGAATTGATGTTGATGCAACCACTTTGGTCCCTTCTTTGGCATGATTATTATTTAACTGTACACTTGCAGACCTTTTCTAAGAATATGCTATTGTGTTGTGGTGTGCATGTTTATGCATTGTAAATTTTTATCTTGTTTATTTATTTTAGAGCTGCCTGGTCTTCTAAGAGAAACTCCATTCTTTGATGACTGATGGAAAAGCCTCATCACTCCCTACTGCTAAAGAACCACTTATCTTAATCACCAGTCATTTATCAGTGATCACTGTTATCAAAGCTCCATGGTACGTCATTGAAGTCTTTCTTGGCACCATTTTTTCCAGTCCCTGACTTTGTTTAGAATTAAGATTGACAATTTTTTGCTAATTACTTCCTTATAAATCAGTAAACTTCCTGTTTCTTAGTTAATTAGGGCTTGTTAATTAGAGTTGAAAAAACTTTTATGCAGATGGACACAAACTCCAACATCTCAGCTTGCATATCATTCCAAATTTTTTGCTAAATAATTCACTCATTAGATTTTTTTGTGTTTTGAAAATGATATACTGGAGATCAATTTGACCAGAAATATAGCCTAAAATTCTGCAATCTGTTTGGAAGAGTTATCTCCTATTTTTCATCCCTTAGGGTCAAAAATAGATTTTGATGCACTAGTATATGAGAGATAAATAACTAATAGACATTTTTCTACAAATTTCATTTAATTTCATTAACTTTTAGTCATCTTAAAGGTCTTACGCAAGGAAATAGCCAATCAAACTGAACTTAGTCAATTGTAGTTCTATATATAGAGAGAATTTCTGTTCTTTTTTTCTTTTTTTTTGGCATCCTATTTTAGGCCTACAGTATTAATTTTGGGCTCATTTACTAGGAATACTATAACTTTATTGGAATTGTCCCACTGAATTAAAGGGAATTTTTTTTTCAGGTGCGCATGATGCAACTTCCTGGATGTTTGTCAACATGTGAAACCCACGTGTATTTTGAGGTAGGTGTGTTTACTGTCAATTTTCTCTCTTAAATGCCGCATAAGGCGTGTTTTTTCTGATCTCAAATATTTGCCCAAGAATTAATCTTTATTTTCTCTTTCATTAATTATCTACTGAGAGTCTAGTTACTTAATTAATTTAATTAAAGCTATATAGTAACATATAGTGAAATTATTTCCTTAAACATGTTAAACAAACTTTCCCTTGACAGTTGTGTCGGAAAGCAAAATCCATTTTGATTAGTTTAACAAAATTGTTGTCAGGATTGATAATAAGTCAGTTCTTTAAACATGTTAAAAGTAAATATTATACTGTGCTAGTTATGTGCATTCATTTTTTGAAATGATGAAAAAATTCTACATATACCCCAAAGCATTACTTGAATTTCATTACTGTTTTTAACAGCTTGTACTAAATACCTAAGTGAAATACATGTACTTTTACATAAAAAAAATAGTGAATGGCTCTGAACACATGGTTTATAATTTATTTATCTATTAAAATCAAGAATTTTCTTATTTGTTTTAGGTGCAACAGTATGTCTCCAGGTTAAGTGATTGTGTAGATTGATTCCCAGCATAACGATGATTTGCCAAAAGAGCATATGAATAGAAAATTGGTGATGCTTAAAAATATCAGCAGAATACAGAAATTAAGAGACACAGATGGACAAAAACCCTCTATCTAATATAATTTACATATTAGGCCTATACAACTAGAACATGTAACAAGTGAAATTTAAATGTATGCATGTATTTACTGTAAATGTATTATATTCAGCGTGTACGATATTTGGCGGAAATTGATTTTTGAAGAAGTTAGCGTGAATTTGATTTAGCGAATTCCTTTTTGTTTTTTTATTTATGTGTAGAGTGTAAGACATTTAGCGTTGTTTTTGAATGAGCGGAAGTTGCTTTCCGCCAAAGGTGCTAAAAAGAATACACAACCAAATGTAATACGTTTACAGTATTAGAGCTGTTTTAATGTATAGAATTGTGTATACATGGTTGCTTGTTTGTTGACTCAGTGTATAGAACATGTACTACTATAATGTACATGTTTCATGTGTTATTTCAATGTGATGTTGAATCACATTTAAAATACAGCAAAGCTTGTACAGCTGAATCCTTTTTTTTTTTTTTTAATTATGTAGTTTTGATTCCCAACAGATCAAAAAATAAATATAGAGAATTCTTCATTTCCTGTTATATTTATCTGAAATTTTTAAAGCTCACAGAAAGATTATTACATTGTGATTTTTTTGTATTGAAGCAAATTATTTTAATTTGTGACTTTAATAAGAAAAACCAAGTGATGTTTAGCTCATCTGAGCCAGAAGCTCAAATGGGTTTGTGATCAAAGTCTGTTCAGTTAATGTATATCACGTTTTACAGATGTTGTTATTTTCAGCTTTCTCTCCAGGAGCACATGAACAAGTTTTATTACACTTTTCTTAAAACATCCTTAATTGAAGGATATTCTTATTTTTCATTTCATCTGCAGGGATATGCTCTTTTTCAAGAGGAGAACTTGTGAATAATGTAACAAAGAAAGATTGACCATGTATAGTGCTCATTTAAGATGCAGAGTTCCAACAAAAAGTTCTCATAACATATTGGTTAAAGGAAAAACAAGGTTGAAAGTCCAAACGAAAATGTTTGACCCCCATAAACTAATGATTAATTAAAAATCCAAGGCCCTCTGTCATGGCCAATGTTGGCCATCATTCACAGTTAAATGCCCCTAATTACCAAGTAAAGGTCTAAATTTGAAGCCAATCACCAGTATATGGTGATGTCTCCACATGATTAAAAAATTCTCAAAGGAGACAAAAACAACATAAAATCAATCACACAGCTATGAAGGAAGACCCACTCGTTGCTTTGCAACGAGCTTTGCTCTAGTTATTCTTATTATTAGGGTCTTCCGTCTTCAGCGGAAGACCATTCTATTATTCTATTGTTGATTTTTCACTTTTCTTATTAGGGCTTTCCACCTTTCAGTGGAAAGTCCTATTGTTATTGTTCTGTTTATTAGGGCTTTCCACCTTTCTGTGGAAAGTCCTATTGTTATTGTTCTGTTTATTATTTTCCTGCCGTCAAAAAAATTTTTCGTCTTAAGACTTATTGAAAAACTTTATAGTCCATCATATAGTACTTCTTGAGAAACGAATACAGTTCACCCTGCGTAATTGAACTTTGACCCCTTACGGAGTTATTGGACCTTTCGCAGAAATCATTGTTAGCGCTTCTACTTTGTAACCGTAAATGATAGGAGGATGAAACCTTTTCTAAAACATAGAGGGTAATTAGTAGAAGCGAAGAATTTAAAATGAAGGGATTCGGTGTCCCTTAAAGGGAGTTAATGCCTCTTTATGTTTTGCGATTTATTCGTAAAACATGTCGAGCTTGAGAACGGTTTGTCGTAGAGACATGGGACCAACTGGAATAGGATCGGTGACCTTTGACCTTGAAAATTAGGTCAAGGTCAAAGGTCAATGTCATCAGAAAAGAGGAAAATAGCACTTTTTATACTCTCTTTCCTGCTTAAGATAGCATTGAAATATTATATGGGTAAGTATTGACTTCTTGATTGGTTTTGATAGTATGCATTACAACTTTGAACTTTGACCCTTCTGTGAATTTCGGAGACTCGCGTCGAAAACCTTGTTATCGCTACTCCTGCTTAACGAAAAGTCATAGAGACACGAAACCTTCGCTAATGAATTCACAGTAAAACCCTCTTGCAAAGAAAAAATAATCAAAAGGATACGAAAACCCTTAAGCATAGTTATTGCCCCTGAAAGTCTCCAATATCATTATCTAAGCCTATAACTTTTATATTAATATAGATAGAGACATGGGACCACTTGCATTAAGACCGATGACCTTTGACCTTCAAAATGAGGTCAAGGTCAAAGGTCAAGGTCATCATCAAAATTAATTTTTTTCCATTTTCAAGGTCTTTAAAAGTATTTTTATCATTGATAAGTTAACCGAAAGTAACTGAAAACCCATAAACAAATTATTGCCCCTGAATATCTTGATTGACATTTTTTTAAGCTTATAGCTTTTACATTAATATAGACATGGGATCACTTGCATTAAGACCGATGACATTTGACCTTCAAAATGAGGTGAAGGTCAAAGGTCATCGTGAAAATTATTAATTAAATTTTCTTGGTCATTTTGAGTTTCGTACATCATCTTAAATATTCTTAAATGTCTTTTTTTAAATCATTGCAGGTGGAAAGCCCTCTAATTGTTCGCGAACAATTAGGATCACTAGTTATTATTATTATTATTAGGTCTTTCCACCTTTCTGTGGAAAGACCTATTGATATTCTTCTGTTTATTATTATTATTATTATTATTATTTTTCCTCCCCGTGATTTTGAGTTTCAAGATTTATCGAAAAGATTTATAGTCCATAAGAATGTACTCCTTAAAAGATTTTGGCAGTTCACCCTGCGTATATGAACTTTGACCCCTCAAGGAGTTATTGCCCCTTTTGCAATAAAAGCTTGTTATCGCTACTCCTCCGAAATCGTACACCGTAAAGATACCAAACCTTCACCAATGTCTTCGACTAGTCAAGGAGAGTCTTCAATCTATTCATTGCGAAATGATTCTTCGACCCCTTTTATGAGTTATTGCCCCTGAAAGTTTTTGATTTTTACAAATAATTGAAAAAATTTAAAACCATTTATCCTAGAGACATGGGACTAAGTGCATTAGAATCTTCATCCTTTGACCTTTTGATTTATATCAAGGTCAAAGGTCAAGGTCATTCAACATATGAGAAATTTAGCTCTTTTTATATCTCTTTTGTCTTTCAACATATTCTACATATCATTGCATCTTTAGTATGTCCTTTTAAATCTATTTTAAGGATTTAATTCCTGTACCTTAAGACTGACCCTTTTAAAAGTTATTGCCCCTTAGAGTATTAACCTTGTTATCGCTACTCCTCCGAAACCGTACACCGTAAAGATACCAAACCTTCACCAATGTCTTCGACTAGTGAAGGAGACTCTTCAATCCATTCATTGCGAAATGATTCTTCGACCCCTTTTATGAGTTATTGCCCCTGAAAGTTTTTAATTTTTACAAATAATTGAAAAAATTTAAAACCATTTATCCTAGACACATGGGACCAACTGCATTAGAATCTTCATCCTTTGACCTTCTAATTTATGTCAAGGTCAAAGGTCAAGGTCATTCAAAATATGAGAAATTTACCTCTTTTTATATCTATTTTGTCTTTCAACATATACTACATATCATTGCATCTTTAGTATGTCGTTTTAAATCTATTTTAAAGATTTAATTCCTGTACCCTAAGATTGACCCCCTTAAAATTTATTGCCCTTTACAGTATTAACCTTGTTATCGCTACTCCTCTGAAACCATAGACCGTAGAGACACCAAACCTTCACCAATGTCTTCGACTATTCAAGGAGACTCTTCAATCTATTCATTGCAAAAAGATTCTTCGAACCCTTTTATGAGTTATTGCCCCTGAAAGTTTTTGATTTTTGCAAATAATTGAAAAAATATAAAACCATTTATCCTAGAGACATGGGACCAACTGCATTAGAATATTCATCCTTTGACCTTTTAATTTATGTCAAGGTCAAAGGTCAAGGTCATTCAAAATATGAGAAATTTAGCTCTTTTTATATATCTTTTGTCTTTCAACATATACTACATATCATTGCATCTTTAGTATGTCCTTTTAAATCTATTTTAAAGATTTAATTCCTGTACCTTAAGACGGACCCCTTTAAAAGTTATTGCCCTTTACAGTATTAACCTTGTTATCGCTACTCCTCCGAAACCGTACACCGTAAAGATACCAAACCTTCACCAATGTCTTCGACTAGTCAAGGAGACTCTTCAATCTATTCATTGCAAAAAGATTATTCGACCCCTTTTATGAGTTAATGCCCCTGAAAGTTTTTAATTTTTACAAATGATTCAAAAAAATTAAAACCATTTATCCTAGAGACATGGGACCAACTGCATTAGAATCTTCATCCTTTGACCTTTTAATTTATGTCAAGGTCAAAGGTCAAGGTCATTCAAAATATGAGAAATTTAGCTCTTTTTATATATCTTTTGTCTTTCAACATATACTACATATCATTGCATCGTTAGTATGTCCTTTTAAATCTATTTTAAAGATTTAATTCCTGTACCTTAAGACTGACCCCTTTAAAAGTTATTGCCCTTTAAAGTATTAACCTTGTTATCGCTACTCCTCCGAAACCGTACACCGTAAAGATACCAAACCTTCACCAATGTCTTCGACTAGTCAAGGAGACTCTTCAATCTATTCATTGCGAAAAGATTCTTCGACCCCTTTTATGAGTTATTGCCCCTGAAAGTTTTTGATTTTTACAAATAATTGAAAAAAATTAAAACCATTTATCCTAGAGACATGGGACCAACTGTATTAGAATATTCATCCTTCGGTCTTTTAATTTATGTCAAGGTCAAAGGTCAAGGTCATTCAAAATATGAGAAAGTGAGCTCTTTTTAGATCTCTTTTGTCTTTCAACATATACTACATATAATTGAATCTTTAGTATGTCCTTTTAAATCCATTTTAAAGATTTGATACCTGTACCCTAAGACTGACCCCTTTAAAAGCTATTGCCCCTTACATTATTAACCTTGTTATCGCTACCCCTTTGAAACCATAGACCATAGAGACACCAAACCTTCACCAATGTCTTCGGTTTCTCAAAGCACAACTTCAACCTATTCAGTGTGAAAGGATCCGCTGACCCCTTATATGAGTTATTGCCCTTTTATGTGTTTGTGCTAATCGTTAACTTTTAAACGGATAATCATAGAAACATGGGACCAACTGCAATGTGATCATTAACCTTTGACCCTGAATATTAGGTAACGGTCAAAGGTCAAAGTTACTTCAAATATTGAGAATTTAGCTCTTTTTATATCTCTTTTGTCTTTCAACATACATCATTTTTCATTGCATCATTAGTATGTTCTTTTAAAACCAATTAAAACATCTTTCTTGGCCCTTAATCCGGGCTCCTTTAAAAATTATTGCCCATCTTACAAATAAAGCTTGTTATCACTAGTCCTTCGAAACCGTTAACCCTGGAGATACCAAACCTTAATCATTAATGTTTTGTACTGATTTAGTAGACTCTTCAATCTATTCAGTGCGAAAAGATTCACCAACCCCTTTAAATAGTTATGGCCCCTGAAAGGTTTCCAAGTTTACATTGACTTGAAAGTTTTTTGGCCTCATTTGACCTACTGAAGAATGGATCAAGATTGAAGGTCAAGAAACAAATCCAGAAAAGGTGGAAAGACCTCTAATTGTTCTCGAACAATTAGGATTATTAGTTATTGTTATTATTATTATTTTTCCTCCCTGTGATTATGAGTTTTAAGATTTATCGAAAAGATTTATAGTCCATAAGAATGTACTCCTTAAAAGATTTTGGCAGTTCACCCTGCGTATATGAACTTTGACCTCTCAAGGAGTTATTGCCCCTTTTGCAATAAAAGCTTGTTATCGCTACTCCTCCGAAATCGTACACCGTAAAGATACCAAACCTTCACCAATGTCTTCGACTAGTCAAGGAGACTCTTCAATCTATTCATTGCGAAATGATTCTTCGACCCCTTTTATGAGTTATTGCCCCTGAAAGTTTTTGATTTTTACAAATAATTGAAAAAATTTAAAACCATTTATCCTAGAGGCATGGTACTAACAGCATTAGAATCTTCATCCTTTGACCTTTTGATTTATATCAAGGTCAAAGGTCAAGGTCATTCAAAATATGAGAAATTTAGCTCGTTTTATATCTCTTTTGTCTTTCAACATATACTACATATCATTGCATCTTTAGTATGTCCTTTTAAATCTATTTTAAAGATTTAATTCCTGTACCCTAAGATTGACCCCTTTAAAAGTTATTGCCCTTTACAGTATTAACCTTGTTATCGCTACTCCTCTGAAACCATAGACCATAGAGACACCAAACCTTCACCAATGTCTTCAACTATTCAAGGAGACTCTTCAATTTATTCATTGCGAAAATATTCTTCGACCCCTTTTATGAGTTATTGCCCCTGAAAGTTTTTGATTTTTACAAATAATTAAAAAAAAATTAAAACCATTTATCCTAGAGACATGGGACCAACTGCATTAGAATCTCCATTCTTTGACCTTTTAATTTATGTCAAGGTCAAAGGTCAAGGTCATTCAAAATATGAGAAATTTAGCTCTTTTTAGATCTCTTTTGTCTTTCAACATATACTACATATAATTGAATCTTTAGTATGTCCTTTTAAATCCATTTTAAAGATTTGATACCTGTACCCTAAGACTGACCCCTTTAAAAGTTATTGCCCCTTACATTATTAACCTTGTTATCGCTACCCCTTTGAAACCATAGACGATAGAGACACCAAACCTTCACCAATGTCTTCGGTTTCTCAAAGCACAACTTCAACATATTCAGTGTGAAAGGATCCGCTGACCCCTTATATGAGTTATTGCCCTTTTATGTGTTTGTGCTAATCGTTAACTTTTAAACGGATAATCATAGAAACATGGGACCAACTGCAATGTGATCATTGACCTTTGACCCTGAATATTAGGTAAAGGTCAAAGGTCAACGTTACTTCAAATATTGAGAATTTAGCTCTTTTTATATCTCTTTTGTCTTTCAACATACATCATTTTTCATTGCATCATTAGTATGTTCTTTTAAAACCAATTAAAACATCTTTCTTGGCCCTTAAGCCGGGCTCCTTTAAAAATTATTACCCATCTTACAATTAAAGCTTGTTATCACTAGTCCTTCGAAACCGTTAACCCTGGAGATACCAAACCTTAATCATTAAATATTTTGTACTGATTTAGTAGACTCTTCAATCTATTCAGTGCGAAAAGATTCACCAACCCCTTTAAATAGTTATGGCCCCTGAAAGTTTTCCAAGTTTACATTGACTTGAAAGTTTTTTGGCCTCATTTGACCTACTGAAGAATGGATCAAGATTGAAGGTCAATAAACAAATCCAGAAAAGGTGGAAAGACCTCTAATTGTTCGCGAACAATTAGGATTACTAGTTATTATTATTATTTTTCCTCCCCGTGATTTTGAGTTTCAAGATTTATCGAAAAGATTTATAGTCCATAAGAATGTACTCCTTAAAAGATTTTGGCAGTTCACCCTGCGTATATGAACTTTGACCCCTCAAGGAGTTATTGCCCCTTTTGCAATAAAAGCTTGTTATCGCTACTCCTCCGAAACCGTACACCGTAAAGATACCAAACCTTCACCAATGTCTTCGACTAGTCAAGGAGACTCTTCAATCTATTCATTGCGTAAAGATTTTTCGACCCCTTTTATGAGTTATTGCCCCTGAAAGTTTTTAATTTTTACAAATAATTGAAAAAAATTAAAATCATTTATCCTAGAGACATGGGACCAACTGCATTAGAATCATCATCCTTTGACCTTTTAATTTATGTCAAGGTCAAAGGTCAAGGTCATTCAAAATATGAGAAATTTAGCTCTTTTTATATCTCTTTTGTTTTTCAACATATTCTACATATCATTGCATCTTTAGTATGTCGTTTTAAATCTATTTTAAAGATTTAATTCCTGTACCCTAAGATTGACCCCTTTAAAAGTTATTGCCCTTTACAGTATTAACCTTGTTATCGCTACTCCTCTGAAACCATAGACCGTAGAGACACCAAACCTTCACCAATGTCTTCAACTATTCAAGGAGACTCTTCAATCTAGGCATTGCGAAAAGATTCTTCGACCCCTTTTATGAGTTATTGCCCCTGAAAGTTTTTGATTTTAACAGTTAATTGAAATTTTTTAAAACCATTTATCCTAAAGACATGGGACCAACTGCATTATAATCTTCATTCTTTGACCTTTTAATTTATGTCAAGGTCAAAGGTCAAGGTCATTCAAAATATGAGAAATTTAGCTCTTTTTATATCTCTTTTGTCTTTCAACATATTCTACATATCATTGCATCTTTAGTATGTCGTTTTAAATCTATTTTAAAGATTTGATACCTGTACCCCAAGACTGACCCCTTTAAAAGTTATTGCCCCTTACATTATTAACCTTGTTATCGATACCCCTTTGAAACCATAGACCATAAAGACACCAAACCTTCACCAATGTCTTCGGTTTCTCAAAGCACAACTTCAACATATTCAGTGTGAAAGGATCCGCTGACCCCTTACATGAGTTATTGCCCTTTTATGTGTTTGTGTTAATCGTTAACTTTTAAACGGATAATCATAGAAACATGGGACCAACTGCAATGTGATCATTGACCTTTGACCCTGAATATTAGGTAAAGGTCAAAGATCAAAGTTACTTCAAATGTTGAGAATTTAGCTCTTTTTATATTTCTTTTGTCTTTCAACATACATCATTTTTCATTGCATCATTAGTATGTTCTTTTAAAACCAATTAAACCATCTTTCTTGGCCCTTAAGCCGGGTTCCTTTAAAAATTATTGCCCATCTTACAAATAAAGCTTGTTATCGCTAGTCCTTCGAAACCGTTAACCCTGGAGATACCAAACCTTAATCATTAATGTTTTGTACTGATTTAGTAGACTCTTCAATCTATTCAGTGCGAAAAGATTCACCAACCCCTTTAAATAGTTATGGCCCCTGAAAGTTTTCCAAGTTTAAATTGACTTGAAAGTTTTTTGGCTTCATTTGACCTACTGAAGAATGGATCAAGATTGAAGGTCAAAAAACAAATCCAGAAAAGGTGGAAAGACCTCTAATTGTTCGCGAACAATTAGGATTACTAGTTATTATTAGGTCTTTCCACCTTTCTGTGGAAAGACCTATTGATATTCTTCTGTTTATTATTATTATTATTATTAGGTCTTTCCACCTTTCTGTGGAAAGACCTATTGATATTCTTCTGTTTATTATTATTATTATTATTATTATTATTTTTCCTCCCCGTGATTTTGAGTTTCAAGATTTATCGAAAAGATTTATAGTCCATAAGAATGTACTCCTTAAAAGATTTTGGCAGTTCACCCTGCGTATATGAACTTTGACCCCTCAAGGAGTTATTGCCCCTTTTGCAATAAAAGCTTGTTATCGCTACTCCTCCGAAACCGTACACCGTAAAGATACCAAACCTTCACCAATGTCTTCGACTAGTCAAGGAGACTCTTCAATCTATTCATTGCGAAATGATTCTTCGACCCCTTTTATGAGTTATTGCCCCTGAAAGTTTTTGATTTTTACAAATAATTGAAAAAATTTAAAACCATTTCTCCTAGAGACATGGGACTAACTGCATTAGAATCTTCATCCTTTGACCTTTTGATTTATATCAAAGTCAAAGGTCAAGGTCATTCAAAATATGAGAAATTTAGCTCTTTTTACATCTCTTTTGTCTTTCAACATATTCTACATATCATTGCATCCTTATTTTGTCCTTTTAAATCTATTTTAAAGATTTAATTCCTGTACCTTAAGACTGACCCTTTTAAAAGTTATTGCCCCTTAGAGTATTAACCTTGTTATCGCTACTCCTCCGAAACCGTACACCGTAAAGATACCAAACCTTCACCAATGTCTTCGACTAGTCAATGAGACTCTTCAATCTATTCATTGCGAAATGATTCTTCGACCCCTTTTATGAGTTATTGCCCCTGAAAGTTTTTAATTTTTACAAATAATTGAAAAAAAATTAAAATCATTTATCCTAGAGACATGGGACCAGCTGCATTAGAATATTCATCCTTTGACCTTTTAATTTATGTCAAGGTCAAAGGTCAAGGTCATTCAAAATATGAGAAATTTAGCTCGTTTTATATCTCTTTTGTCTTTCAACATATACTACATATCATTGCATCTTTAGTATGTCGTTTTAAATCTATTTTAAAGATTTAATTCCTGTACCCTAAGACTGACCCCTTTAAAAGTTATTGCCCTTTACATTATTAACCTTGTTATCGCTACTCCTCTGAAACGATAGACCGTAGAGACACCAAACCTTCACCAATGTCTTCAACTATTCAAGGATACTCTTCAATCTATCATTGCGAAAATATTCTTCGACCCCTTTTATGAGTTATTGCCCCTGAAAGTTTTTGATTTTTACAAATAATTAAAAAAAATTAAAACCATTTATCCTAGAGACATGGGACCAACTGCATTATAATCTCCATTCTTTGACCTTTTAATTTATGTCAAGGTCAAAGGTCAAGGTCATTCAAAATATGAGAAATTTAGCTCTTTGTAGATCTCTTTTGTCTTTCAACATATACTACATATAATTGAATCTTTAGTATGTCCTTTTAAATCCATTTTAAAGATTTGATACCTGTACCCTAAGACTGACCCTTTTAAAAGTTATTGCCCCTAACATTATTAACCTTGTTATCGCTACCCCTTTGAAACCATAGACCATAGAGACACCAAACCTTCACCAATGTCTTCGGTTTCTCAAAGCACAACTTCAACATATTCAGTGTGAAAGGATCCGCTGACCCCTTATATGAGTTATTGCCCTTTTATGTGTTTGTGCTAATCGTTAACTTTTAAACGGATAATCATAGAAACATGGGACCAACTGCAATGTGATCATTGACCTTTGACCCTGAATATTAGGTAAAGGTCAAAGGTCAAAGTTACTTCAAATATTGAGAATTTAGCTCTTTTATATCTCTTTTGTCTTTCAACATACATCATTTTTCATTGCATCATTAGTATGTTCTTTTAAAACCAATTAAAACATCTTTCTTGGCCCTTAAGCCGGGCTCCTTTAAAAATTATTGCCCATCTTACAAATAAAGCTTGTTATCACTAGTCCTTCGACACCGTTAACCCTGGAGATACCAAACCTTAATCATTAATGTTTTGTACTGATTTAGTAGACTCTTCAATCTATTCAGTGCGAAAAGAATCACCAACCCCTTTAAATAGTTATGGCCCCTGAAAGTTTTCCAAGTTTACATTGACTTGAAAGTTTTTTGGCCTCATTTGACCTACTGAAGAATGGATCAAGATTGAAGGTCAAGAAACAAATCCAGAAAAGGTGGAAAGACCTCTAATTGTTCGCGAACAATTAGGATTACTAGTTATTATTATTATTATTATTTTTCCTCCCCGTGATTTTGAGTTTCAAGATTTATCGAAAAGATTTATAGTCCATAAGAATGTACTCCTTAAAAGATTTTGGCAGTTCACCCTGCGTATATGAACTTTGACCCCTCAAGGAGTTATTGCCCCTTTTGCAATAAAAGCTTGTTATCGCTACTCCTCTGAAACCGTACACCGTAAAGATACCAAACCTTCACCAATGTCTTCGACTAGTCAAGGAGACTTTTCAATCTATTCATTGCAAAAAGATTATTCGACCCCTTTTATGAGTTAATGCCGCTGAAAGTTTTTAATTTTTACAAATAATTGAAAAAAATTAAAACCATTTATCCTAGAGACATGGGACCAACTGCATTAGAATCTTCATCCTTTGACCTTTTAATTTATGTCAAGGTCAAAGGTCAAGGTCATTGAAAATATGAGAAATTTAGCTCTTTTTATATCTCTTTTGTCTTTCAACATATACTACATATCATTGCATCTTTAGTATGTCCTTTTAAATCTATTTTAAAGATTTAATTCCTGTACCCTAAGATTGACCCCTTTAAAAGTTATTGCCCTTTACAGTATTAACCTTGTTATCGCTACTCCTCTGAAACCATAGACCGTAGAGACACCAAACCTTCACCAATGTCTTCAACTATTCAAGGAGACTCTTCAATCTATTCATTGCGAAAATATTCTTCGACCCCTTTTATGAGTTATTGCCCCTGAAAGTGTTTGATTTTTACAAATAATTAAAAAAAATTAAAACCATTTATCCTAGAGACATGGGACCAACTGCATTAGAATCTCCATTCTTTGACCTTTTGATTTATATCAAGGTCAAAGGTCAAGGTCATTCAAAATATGAGAAATTTAGCTCTTTTTAGATCTCTTTTGTCTTTCAACATATGCTACATATAATTGAATCTTTAGTATGTCCTTTTAAATCCATTTTAAAGATTTGATACCTGTACCCTAAGACTGACCCCTTTAAAAGCTATTGCCCCTTACATTATTAACCTTGTTATCGCTACCCCTTTGAAACCATAGACCATAGAGACACCAAACCTTCACCAATGTCTTCGGTTTCTCAAAGCACAACTTCAACATATTCAATGTGAAAGGATCCGCTGACCCCTTATATGAGTTATTGCCCTTTTATGTGTTTGTGCTAATCGTTAACTTTTAAACGGATAATCATAGAAACATGGGACCAACTGCAATGTGATCATTGACCTTTGACCTTGAATATTAGGTAAAGATCAAAGGTCAAGGTCACTTCAAATATTGAGAATTTAGCTCTTTTTATATCTCTTTTGTCTTTCAACATGCATCATTTTTCATTGCATCATTAGTATCTTCTTTTAAAACCAATTAAAACTTCTTTCTTGGCCCTTATACCGGGCTCCTTTAAAAATTATTGCCCATCTTACAAATAAAGCTTGTTATCACTAGTCCTTCGAAACAGTTAACCCCGGAGATACCAAACCTTAATCATTAATGTTTTGTATTGATTTAGTAGACTCTTCAATCTATTCAGTGCGAAAAGATTCACCAACCCCTTTAAATAGTTATGGCCCCTGAAAGTTTTCCAAGTTTACATTGACTTGAAAGTTTTTTGGCCTCATTTGAATGGATCAAGATTGAAGGTCAAGAAACAAATCCAGAAAAGGTGGAAAGACCTCTAATTGTTCGAGAACAATTAGGATTACTAGTTATTATTATTATTTTTCCTCCCCGTGATTTTGAGTTTCAAGATTTATCGAAAAGATTTATAGTCCATAAGAATGTACTCCTTAAAAGATTTTGGCAGTTCACCCTGCGTATATGAACTTTGACCCCTCAAGGAGTTATTGCCCCTTTTGCAATAAAAGCTTGTTATCGCTACTCCTCCGAAACCGTACACCGTAAAGATACCAAACCTTCACCAATGTCTTCAACTAGTCAAGGAGACTCTTCAATCTATTCATTGCGAAATGATTCTTCGACCCCTTTTATGAGTTATTGCCCCTGAAAGTTTTTGATTTTTACAAATAATGGAAAAAATTTTAAACCATTTATCCTAGAGACATAAGACTAACTGCATTAGAATCTTCATCCTTTGACCTTTTCATTTATATCAAGGTCAAAGGTCAAGGTCATTCAAAATATGAGAAATTTAGCTCTTTTTACATCTCTTTTGTCTTTCAACATATACTACATATCATTGCATCTTTAGTATGTCCTTTTAAATCTATTTTAAAGAATTAATTCCTGTACCTTAAGACTGACCCTTTTAAAAGTTATTGCCCCTTAGAGTATTAACCTTGTTATCGCTACTCCTCCGAAACCGTACACCGTAAAGAAACCAAACCTTCACCAATGTCTTCGACTAGTGAAGGAGACTCTTCAATCTATTCATTGCAAAAAGATTCTTCGACCCCTTTTATGAGTTATTGCCCCTGAAAGTTTTTAATTTTTACAAATAATTGAAAAAAATTAAAATCATTTATCCTAGAGACATGGGACCAACTGCATTAGAATCTTCATCCTTTGACCTTTTAATTTATATCAAGGTCAAAGGTCAAGGTCATTCAAAATATGAGAAATTTAGCTCTTTTGATATCTCTTTTGTCTTTCAACATATACTACATATCATTGCATCTTTAGTATGTCCTTTTAAATCTATTTTAAAGATTTAATTCCTGTACCCTAAGATTGACCCCTTTAAAAGTTATTGCCCTTTACAGTATTAACCTTGTTATCGCTACTCCTCTGAAACCATAGACCGTAGAGACACCAAACCTTCACCAATGTCTTCAACTATTCAAGGAGACTCTTCAATCTATTCATTGCAAAAAGATTCTTCGACCCCTTTTATGAGTTATTGCCCCTGAAAGTTTTTCATTTTTAGAAATAATTGAAAAAAATTAAAACCATTTATCCTAGAGACATGGGACTAACTGCATTAGAATCTTCATCGTTTGACCTTTTAATTTATGTCAAGGTCAAAGGTCAAGGTCATTCAAAATATGAGAAATTTAGCTCTTTTTATATCTCTTTTGTCTTTCAACATATACTACATATCATTGCATCTTTAGTATGTCCTTTTAAATCCATTTTAAAGATTTGATACCTGTACCCTAAGACTGACCCCTTTAAAAGTTATTGCCCCTTACATTATTAACCTTGTTATCGCTACCCCTTTGAAACCATAAACCATAGAGACACCAAACCTTCACCAATGTCTTCGGTTTCTCAAAGCACAACTTCAACATATTCAGTGTGAAAGGATCCGCTGACCCCTTATATGAGTTATTGCCCTTTTATGTGTTTGTGCTAATCGTTAACTTTTAAACGGATAATCATAGAAACATGGGACCAACTGCAATGTGATCATTCACCTTTGACCCTGAATATTAGGTAAAGGTCAAAGTTACTTCAAATATTGAGAATTTAGCTCTTTTTATTTCTCTTTTGTCTTTCAACATACATCATTTTTCATTGCATCATTAGTATGTTCTTTTAAAACCAATTAAAACATCTTTCTTGGCCCTTAAGCCGGGCTCCTTTAAAAATTATTGCCCATCTTACAAATAAAGCTTGTTATCACTAGTCCTTCGAAACCGTTAACCCTGGAAATACCAAACCTTAATCATTAATGTTTTGTACTGATTTGGTAAACTCTTCAATCTATTCAGTGCGAAAAGATTCACCAACCCCTTTAAATAGTTATGGCCCCTGAAAGGTTTCCAAGTTTAAATTGACTTGAAAGTTTGTTGGCCTCATTTGACCTACTGAAGAATAGATCAAGATTGAAGGTCAAGAAACAAATCCAGAAAAGGTGGAAAGACCTCTAATTGTTCGCGAACAATTAGGATTACTAGTTATTAGGGCTTTCCACCTTTCAGTGGAAAGTCCTATTGTTATTGTTCTGTTTATTATTATTATTATTATTATTATTATTATTATTATTTTCCTGCCGTCCAAAAAAATCTTCGTCTTAAGACTTATCGAAAAACTTTATAGTCCATCATATAGTACTTCTTGAGAAACGAATACAGTTCACCCTGCGTAATTGAACTTTGACCCCTTACGGAGTTATTTGACCTTTCGCAGAAATCATTGTTAGCACTTCTACTTTGTAACCGTAAATGATAGGAGGATGAAACCTTTTCTAAAACACAGAGGGTAATTAGTAGAAGCGAAGAATTTCAAATGAAGGGATTCGGTGTCCCCTAAAGGGAGTTAATGCCCCCTCATGTTTTGCGATTTGTCCCCTACAAATTGACGACTCCTAAAGTCTTCGTCGTAGAGAGACGGAACCCACTGGGACGGGTTGGGTGACCTTGACCTTGAAAAAGTAGGTCAAGGTCAAAGGTCAAGGTCATCCAGAATGGCCAGAAAATGGCACTTTTTATACGCTCTTTCCCGCTTCAGATAGCATCGAAATATCACATGGGTCAGCATGGAATTCTGGACCGGTCTCGGAATCCTGAATTACAACTCTGAACTTTGACCGCTCTGCGAAAGGCGGCGACTTAACGTCGAAAACCCCGTTATCGCTACTCCCACTAGACCGCAAGTCGTGGAGAGGCGAGACCTTCGCCGACGAATTCCAGATGAAACACTCTCGCACAGAGAAGTTGACCGGGGGAAACCGAGAACCCCGAAGCACGGTTCTCGCCCCCGAAAGTCTCCGACGTCGTCGTTCGAGCCCACAACTTCTTCACGGATGTAGATAGGGATGCGGGACCACTTAAACGAAGCCCCGTGACCTCTCTGACCTTCAAAATCAGGTCAAGGTCAAAGGTCAAGGTCACACTTTCTCCCCCATGGGTTTTTGAGGTTTGACCTTGAAAGTGGGTCAAGGTCAAAGGTCAAGGTCACGCATCCAGGGGCCAGTCTCCACGAGTAAGGCCAACCCACCCATCACGCCTGTCGTCCCCAAGGAAGAAACCCCCCACCCTTCAAGTGATCTGTCTGTCATCAGCTGTTTATAATACACTATTTTGACCGGTTTCATGCCCAACAACAGGATTTTTGAGGTTTGACCTTGAAAGTGGGTCAAGGTCAAAGGTCAAGGTCACGCATCCAGGGGCCAGTCTCCACGAGTAAGGCCAACCCACCCATCACGCCTGTCGTCCCCAAGGAAGAAATCCCCCACCCTTCAAGTGATCTGATTGTGATCAGCTGTTTCAATACACTATTTTGACCGGTCTCATGCCATGCAACAATTACAGGATTCTAGCTAATCTGACCTACACCTACACATCTGACCTACACCCACTTCTTCCATTTCTTGACTGTCTTGTCAATCAAACATGAATTCCATTTACATTCATGAAAAGACATAGGCCAGATTCAATTGTCTGCCTGCATCAACATAAAGACTAAGTTTTTTTTTTTTATAATGATGATGCAACTTTACTTGACAGTTGAACTCATTGACATTCCACCCTGACTGTCATTGTAAACAAATAAACACTTACCTGCAGGATCAGATGGGATGCAGTACTCCTATTCTCCGTTCAGATATCCTACATGCACTCAGACACTTTCTAATTCACCGGCCGCCATTTTGGTTGTTTGTTGTCAAAGCCTATCAATCCGTATACGCATGCCTCCTTGGGTGAAATGACTGAAAGACATTGTCTCTGTGAATTAGAACACATAGGATGAGCCATTACAAACTGTATATTCAATTCCACAATCCACAACACACACGGTCAAATCCAGTGCATCTTCACAACATCTGACAACATGAGGCTTGTATAGACTCCCAGCATGCACCAGCAGTTACTACAATCTAGGAAAATGGCACATCCGGTTTCTTTGCACCTCCAAATATCACATCTAACAGGTCTAAAGTCACCCCAAACACCTGCACAAGTCCCATTACACTTTTACCTGATATGTGCCGGCTATGCAACACTCGCACCCTTTTTTTTCAAATATTTGACCGGTACTATCGTGCGAAACCAAGGCCTTAATCTCCAACACTACAACACTCAAGGCGGCAAATTTGAATTTCTTTTCAAGCCAAATCCATTTTTTTCTTTTTTTTTGGTGAGGGTGGGGTGGGGTGGGGGGGGGGGCTTTTAGCATTTCAACACTACTGAAAAACCGCTAGAAGGTGGGAAGCCCTCTAATTGTTCGCGAACAATTAGGATCACTAGTTATTATTAGGGCTTTCCACCTTTCAGTGGAAAGTCCTATTGTTATTGTTCTGTTTATTATTATTATTATTATTATTATTATTATTATTATTTTCCTGCTGTCAAAAAAAATCTTCGTCTTAAGACTTATCGAAAAACTTTATAGTCCATCATATAGTACTTCTTGAGAAACGAATACAGTTCACCCTGCGTAATTGAACTTTGACCCCTTACGGAGTTATTTGACCTTTCGCAGAAATCATTGTTAGCACTTCTACTTTGTAACCGTAAATGATAGGAGGATGAAACCTTTTCTAAAACACAGAGGGTAATTAGTAGAAGCGAAGAATTTCAAATGAAGGGATTCGGTGTCCCCTAAAGGGAGTTAATGCCCCCTCATGTTTTGCGATTTGTCCCCTACAAATTGACGACTCCTAAAGTCTTCGTCGTAGAGAGACGGAACCCACTGGGACGGGTTGGGTGACCTTGACCTTGAAAAAGTAGGTCAAGGTCAAAGGTCAAGGTCATCCAGAATGGCCAGAAAATGGCACTTTTTATACGCTCTTTCACGCTTCAGATAGCATCGAAATATCACATGGGTCAGCAAGGAATTTTGGACCGGTCTCGGCATCACGAATGTCAACTCTGAACTTTGACCACTCTGCGAATGGCGGCGACTTAACGTCGAAAACCCCGTTATCGCTACTCTCACTAGACCGCAAGTCGTGGAGAGGCGAGACCTTCGCCGACGAATTCCAGATGAAACGCTCTCGCACAGAAAAGTTGACCGAGGGAAACCGAGAACCCCGAAGCACGGTTCTCGCCCCCGAAAGTCTCCGACGTCGTCGTTCGAGCCCACAACTTCTTCACGGATGTAGATAGGGACGCGGGACCACTTAAACGAAGCCCCGTGACCTCTCTGACCTTCAAAATGAGGTCAAGGTCAAAGGTCAAGGTCACACTTTCTCCCCCATGTGTTTTTGAGGTTTGACCTTGAAAGTGGGTCAAGGTCAAAGGTCAAGGTCACGCATCCAGGGGCCAGTCTCCACGAGTAAGGCCAACCCACCCATCACGCCTGTCGTCCCCAAGGAAGAAACCCCCCACCCTTCAAGTGATCTGTCTGTGATCAGCTGTTTATAATACACTATTTTGACCGGTTTCATGCCCAACAACAGGATTTTTGAGGTTTGACCTTGAACGTGGGTCAAGGTCAAAGGTCAAGGTCACGCATCCAGGGGCCAGTCTCCACGAGTAAGGCCAACCCACCCATCACGCCTGTCGTCCCCAAGGAAGAAATCCCCCACCCTTCAAGTGATCTGATTGTGATCAGCTGTTTCAATACACTATTTTGACCGGTCTCATGCCATGCAACAATTACAGGATTCTAGCTAATCTGACCTACACCTACACATCTGACCTACACCCACTTCTTCCATTTCTTGACTGTCTTGTCAATCAAACATGAATTCCATTTACATTCATGAAAAGACATAGGCCAGATTCAATTGTCTGCCTGCATCAACATAAAGACTAAGTTGTTTTTTTTTATAATGATGATGCAACTTTACTCGACAGTTGAACTCATTGACATTCCATCCCGACTGTCATTGTAAACAAATAAACACTTACCTGCAGGATCAGATGGGATGCAGTACTCCTATTCTCCGTTCAGATATCCTACATGCACTCAGACACTTTCTAATTCACCGGCCGCCATTTTGGTTGTTTGTTGTCAAAGCCTATCAATCCGTATACGCATGCCTCCTTGGGTGAAATGACTGAAAGACATTGTCTCCGTGAATTAGAACACATAGGATGAGCCATTACAAACTGTATATTCAATTCCACAATCCACAACACACACGGTCAAATCCAGTGCATCTTCACAACATCTGACAACATGAGGCTTGTATAGACTCCCAGCATGCACCAGCAGTTACTACAATCTAGGAAAATGGCACATCCGGTTTCTTTGCACCTCCAAATATCACATCTAACAGGTCTAAAGTCACCCCAAACACCTGCACAAGTCCCATTACACTTTTACCTGATATGTGCATATGTGCTGGCTACCCAACACCCACACCCCTTTTCTCCCTCAAATTTGACGGGTACTTAATGCGAAACCAAGCATTGAACACACCTCAACACTCAAATTTAGGCGGCAAATTTGAATTTCTTTTCTAGCCAAATCATTTTTTTTTTTTTTTTTTTTTTTTTTTGGGTGAGGGTGGGATGGGGTAGGGGGGGGGGGGCTTTTAGCATTTCAACACTACTGAAAAACCGCTAGAAGGTGGGAAGCCCTCTAATTGTTCGCGAACAATTAGGATCACTAGTTATTATTATTATTTTCCTGCCGTCAAAAAAAATCTTCGTCTTAAGACTTATCGAAAAACTTTATAGTCCATCATATAGTACTTCTTGAGAAACGAATACAGTTCACCCTGCGTAATTGAACTTTGACCCCTTACGGAGTTATTTGACCTTTCGCAGAAATCATTGTTAGCACTTCTACTTTGTAACCGTAAATGATAGGAGGATGAAACCTTTTCTAAAACATAGAGGGTAATTAGTAGAAGCGAAGAATTTAAAATGAAGGGATTCGGTGTCCCCTAAAGGGAGTTAATGCCTCTTTATGTTTTGCGATATATTCGTAAAACATGTCGAGCTTGAGCACGGTTTGTCGTAGAGACATGGGACCAACTGGAATAGGATCGGTGACCTTTGACCTTGAAAATTAGGTCAAGGTCAAAAGTCAAGGTCATCAGAAAAGAGGAAAAAATAGCACTTTTTATACTCTCTTTCTGCTTAAGATAGCGTTGAAATATTATATGAGTAAGTATTGACTTCTTGATTGCTTTTGATAGTATGCATTACAACTTTGAACTCTGACCCTTCTGTGAATTTCGGAGACTCGCGTCGAAAACCTTGTTATCGCTACTCCTACTTAACGGAAAGTCATAGAGACACGAAACCTTCGCTAACGAATTCACAGTAAAACCTTCTTGCAAAGAAAAAATAATCAAAGGGATACAAAAACCCTTAAGCATAGTTATTGCCCCTGAAAGTCTCCAATATCATTATCTAAGCCTATAACTTTTATATTAATATAGATAGAGACATGGGACCACTTGCATTAGGACCGATAACCTTCGACCTTCAAAATGAGGTCAAGGTCAAAGGTCAAGGTCATCATCAAAATTAATTTTTTTCCATTTTCAAGGTCTTTCAAAGTATTTTTAGCATTGATAAGCTAACCGAAAGTAACCGAAACCCCTAAACAAATTATTGCCCCTGAATGTCTTGATTAACGTTTTTAAGGTGATAGCTTTTACATTAATATAGATAGAGACATGGAATCACTTGCATTAAGAGCGATGACCTTTTACCTTCAAAATGAGGTCAAGGTCAAAGGTCAAGGTCATCGTGAAAATTATTAATTAAATTTTCTTGGTCATTTTGAGTTTAGTACATCATCTTAAATATTCTTAAATATCTTTTTTTAAATCATTGTAGGTGGAAAGCCCTCTAATTGTTCGCGAACAATTAGGATCACTAGTTAGGGTCTTCCGTCTTCAGTGGAAGACCCTTCTATTATTCTATTGTTGATTTTTCACTTTTCTTATTATTATTAGGGTCTTCCGTCTTCAGCGGAAGACCCTTCTATTATTCTATTGTTGATTTTTCACTTTTCTTATTATTATTATTATTATTCTTTTTTTTTCTCCTTACCGATTTTTGTGCAGAAGATTTCTCGGAGATGGCTGGATTGATTTGCTTCAAATTTTCAGGATTGATGCGTTGCCATTTGAAGTTTGTACCGCCGTTTCAATTTTTGAAAAATCACTTCCGGTTGGAAATTATCCCCCTTTTATCGATTTTCAGATGACCATTTTGTCCAGACAAAAACTCAAAAACGATAAAAGCTAGAGTGCTGAAATTTTCAGTGATGTTAGACGACATGTTGTAGTTGTGCACCTGGGTTTTCAAAATTTCCGGAAGCGCCTAGTATGGAAGCTCGGTAGGGGTCGAAAATGGAGTTTTAAAAAGTGTCTCATTTTTCTCCACGTTTTAAATCATAACTATTTACTCGTAAATATTTTGCTTAGACATATATAACAAAAGTTGTACAGTTTATTGAGATCTTTCGTGTCATATCAAGAAATGGGCCCATAGGCCTCATGGCTCGCCTGAACCATTGAATTTCTGTTACAATGATTAACTTTTTTCTCACGAAACTTTTGATAAGACATGTAGAATAAAAGTTGTTCAGGTTTGCAAGATCTATCTAATGATATCAAAAACTAGGCCTCAGGGCGTCATGGCTCGCCTGAACAGTCGAATTTGTATCACAATTAATAACATTAATAACTTTTTTCTCGAGAAACTTTTGACAAGACATGTAGAACAAAAGTTGTTCAGTTTCGCAAGGGTTAACTAACGATGTTAATAAATAGGCCTGCGGGTCTCATGGCTCACCTGAACAGTTGGGTTATTGTTGCAATCTATAACATTTTTGTCAACAAACTTTTAATAAGACATCTTGAACAAAAGTTGTTCAGTTTTGCAAGATCTTTCGAACAACATCATGAAAAAGGCCAACGGGCCTCATGGCTCGCCTGAACAATTTGATAAGTGTCACAATTACTAACTTTTTTCTCGAGAATCTTTTGATAAGACATGTAGAACAAAAGTTGTTCAGTTTTGCAAGATCTTTCAAACGATATCAAGAAAAAGGCCCACGGGCCTTATGACTCGCCTTAACATTGATAAATGTCGCATAACGTTATACTCGTAAATATTTTGTTTAGACATATATAACAAAAGTTGTACAGTTTATTGAGATCTTTCGTGCCGTATCAAAAAATGGGCCCATGGACCTATGGCTTGCCTGAACCATTGAATTTCTGTTACAATGATTAACTTTTTCCTCACGAAACTTTGATAAAACATGTAGAATAAAAGTTGTTCAGTTTTGCAAGATCTATCTAATGATATAAAAAAATAGGCCTGCGGGCGTCATGACTCGCCTGAACAGTCGAATTTGTATCACAATTAATAACATTAATAACTTTTTTCTCGAGAAACTTTTGATAAAACATGTAGAACAAAAATTGTTCAGATTCGCAAGCGTTAACTAACGATGTTAAGAATAAGGCCTGCGGGTCTCATGGCTCACCTGAACAGTTGGGTTATTGTTGCAATCTACAACATTTTTGTCAAGAAACTTTTAATGAGACATCTAGAGCAAAAGTTGTTTTGCAAGATGTTTCAAACAACATCATGAAAAAGGCGAACGGGCCTCATGGCTCGCCTGAACAGTTTGATTAGTGTCACAATCAATATCTTTTTTCTGGAGAAACTTTTGATAAAACATGTAGACCAAACCAAAAGTTGTTCAGGTTTGCAAGATCTTTCAAACGATATCAAGAAAAAGGCCCACGGGCCTTATGACTCGCTTTAACAGTCTGATAAATGTCGCAATCAATAACTTTTTTCTCAAGAAAATTTCCATAGGACATGTAGAACAAAGGACTAAGACCATGTTTATCAAAATTCGGCCTAACGTCCAAAGTGAATAATTTTTTGTTAGAAATATTCTCTAACATGTTCTTTTCCTATAATGTACTGGTTTTTATATGTAGAGTTCGTGAAAGAACACTATTTTTAGGTTTACATTACTAGTATAAATCCTATAATTTGCTCTACTTTGTAAGATTGCGTCATACAACGTCGCTATATATTATTAGAAGTGGTAACGTATTGTAAAACATAATTATGCAATGAGCTGTTTAATATATAATAAAATCTTGAAAAAGAAATTTTCTTTCAAAATACGCAATAAGGTTATTTTACTTATAGCCCGAATGGCACACCATATTTTTCAATCCTGCCTTCATTCGGCCATTTTCACACGCCGCGCCGTTAGCCTGTTTGTGCTGTTCGTGGAAGTTGCAGAGGATGTACTCATCGCATTTCAACGTAAGTTTTAGAAATATGAATATACTTCACCTCTACTCGTTAAACTGTATAACCAAATAGGTGTACCAATTGCTCTTAAAAATAATAAACAAGTCGCATGGAACGAATAGTATGGTGCACCTGTGGTGTGTTGACAAACACATAATATTCACGCATTGGGCTGTTGGAAATCCCACAACAAATCTGTTAACTGTTGTCAACATATATTTATTGTTTATCTATTATAATTATATATTGTTAAGATTTAAAATTGTATGTATATCAGCTGATCAGAAAAATCAGCTGTTTCACGATCATGCCATTTTCAATTCCAAGTGCATGACCTTCTCGGGTCTATTTGAATTTTCTTACATGATGTTTGACTCACTTCACACTTTGAACTTTCCATGTATCATTGTATGGTCTAAAAAGTATTTGTATAGGTTAAAGAGACATATAATTGTATATAGATGTATATTTCCATAATGGTATATATGTCTCTGGGGTAACATGTAGGCCTGTGGGGGGTTATAGGTTGAATAATTTTCGAATGAGTATTCTACTATGTTTAAACTTAACTTAGTGATTATTTAGTAATCAAATAAAAGTTATATGATGAATCGATACATTTTTTCAATTTACTGTAAACAAAAACTGTTTCTGTGGTTTGGAATCTGTCTGGTATTAGTGCATAATAAATAACTTCATATTAGTCAATAAATATATTCTTGTTGTAGTGATGACATTTGCAAAATCTGTGAGAATAGAAAAAATTGTGTTAGGGTCAACAGAAATTTTTAATTAGGGTAGTCGGGAAAGTGGAAACCAATTAACATATATATATTTTTTGGCCTTACGCAGAAACATGGATTAGAAAAGTCGGAATGATTTTTACATTCAATAATTTTTAAATACTTAAAAGCACCATTAAGCCAGGAAAATCATAAGAACAGTTTGGTTTTATAATTTAAATATGCCTTATTTCAAGATAAATTGTAAACATGTCAAACTTAATTTCAACAATTACACTTACAACTTACATGCCTGCATTGGGATTAGATATAGAATCACTCAGAGAATGTTGAATTTCATGGGTACTACCATGATTTAAGCATATATTTTTTTGTTAGCTTATCTCCTTTATATTATTGAATATTAAATTTTTCCATACATCTACCACAAGAAAGAGCATGAAAGATAAAAATATTTTGTGAATTTGCTGATAATTGTGAAGTAAGATACATGTAATATATCAACATTAGCTACAACAAAAATTATTAGATGGGGAATCAAATTCAAATGAAATGTTTGTGTATATAATTATTTATGCAGAAATGTACATGTAACTAAACTGTCCTCTATTGTTTAGTTGGAGACATGTCAATCTCCCACCGAATACATAAATGTAATTTTTCTGAATTCTGTATCAATGAAAATACATGAGGGCATGAAAGTACAACTTTTATATGAATATTATAATACAGGGGTTCGTGTTTGCCCAACTATCTATTTTGTATTGCTTGTAGGAGTTATGAGATTGATCACTGTTTGTTATCTTCACCTTTCATTTATGATATAGTTTTGATAATGATATAATACTGGAGTAATTTGAATTTCAGGATGATATAATATGTACAGCAAAAATTGATGGCAAGGGTGACATGAATCAGATTGACAAGAATCCATATTCCTACTCATCAATGATAGTGGCATCAGTGACACATGCGGATAAGTGTTGGACATCACTGAAGGAATAGCTTCCTTGTTGTGCCTGCCAATAGCAAGGTACCAGATTATACAGCAGTTATGTGGAAACAGATTCCCACAATAGGGGGACCAGATTGACACCTACATTGTACAGTATCAGGCAGTTATATCAGAACTGGAAAAACTGGATCCAAACAAGACTATATTGCTTGGAAGAAACATGTCGACTCTAAAGTTTAACCCTTATTAACCCATGGCACTTCTATGTCATTTGAAATATACCTGTGGAGGTTTTTAAAGTGGGTTTTTTTTTTGGGGGGGGGGTTATTATTTGGAAGAATTCATATTTGATGATTCAAATGAAAATCTGCAGGTTGAATTATGAATGTCATAATGTACTTTTTGAATGATGAAAAGTGTAGAGTCAAAAGTTATCAAATTGTCAAAAACACTGGTCAGGTCTGAATTCATCATCTTGGACACCTTGCAGTTGGAATTATGATCTCTATGAAGAAATGCTGAAAATCTTGCAAAAGAGGAAATGACAATTTGGGTCCAAGGCACTTGCATATATGCATGAGAAGGTGCTCTATCCAGGCTTGAGGTCAATTACATAGCAATGTAACGCCTTACATTACCTAGAAAATTTCACATTACCATTACTCCTATTTTGAAATATAATGTATTACATTACTTGAGAGTGAATTTACATTACACATTTACATAACATACTGTCAGGTATTAAAGAAATGGCAGAAAAATTATTTCTGTATTATGATTTTTAATTATACATTAACATAAGAACACAAAATATTCAGCAATGTTAGGAAACATATCTATTAAGTTATTCATTGCATTTGATTGTCATCAATGTTTCAAATGCTTCAGTCAATCACTAATAAAATGAATTATTCTAAATCTTCGAAATATCATCAAATATTTGAAGTAGTGTAAATGTAATGAAAAATAATGTACAGTACAGTATGCATTACATTACCATTACTTGTAATGCAAAAATGGTCCATTACACCCCCATTACATTGAAACTGGTTGTCATTTAATTACCATTACCCCAGGCCTGGTTCTGTCGAGAGGTATTGAAATTCTCTGTAGAGACTTTGTCTCAGGAAGTGGCCGAGATTGATTGTGACAATTTTGTTGGATGTGAATTTACTGACACACATGTCTACACTTGCTACACAATATAGCATGTGGTGGTTTCAACAAGAAAGTTCTTACTCTGCAGGAAATGACGAATAGCTAATGGATTCACATTTTTTCTTACTTTTCTTCTGTACATTAGATGCATTGGAAAAACTTTCCTTTCCATTATCTTTTGCTGGTTCATTCTTTGAAATAAAATCAAGTCCGAAAATAAAGTATTTTGGTTTGGTTTTTTTCAATGAATTTTAAAAATGTAATCTGTAATCCTTGCATATTTCCTTGGTGTTCTGTGATTGTTATTTTTATTTGTATTCAGGTATAATTTCATCTTCAGTGTCTTGAAAGAAATTAATTTTTCAATAACGCCAAGAAAAATGTAGTTAACAGTATGAATTAAAAAAAAAATAAAATATTGACACGGGTAGGAATTGAACCCGGATCTCCCGATTGAAGGACGGGCTCTCTACCACTAAGCCACGACATCTATGACGTCACACCCTTAAAAATCGTTTATATGTTTACTTGCCCTAGTTAACGTTATACTTTCGATATATCGGCAATAGTTTTAGTTATATCAATGCATGTTCTATAAATTCTTTTCATTTTGATCTTAGTAATTCTGTTGGTGTCGTCTAAATAAAAACGTTCTATAGCATTGAAGGTCCGATTTGTCGGACAGCAGATTCGTTTGTTTACGCATCAAAATTCTATAGCTTTTGATAAAAACACCACATAGGGGTGTATTCTGCATGGAAATGATGTAGACTCCACATAAGTATGTTGTTTTAATTTTTCAAAGCAACATAATTAATAAAATACCCACAACTCTCACAAAAATAAATAATTCCGGATTGCTCTCGATTTAATTCAAAGTTGATATTCATCAACAGCACACCTTTCGATCCAAAAAATCGTTCGTGCAAAATTTATTTGTATTGATAGATTTTGATAGACTACAGTCAGTTTCTGGATCGAAGGTCGTGTTTTATAGGAATTATATGACTAAATTTGAAAAAAGTGGAGATTTCTGCAGAAAACCAGACCGATACCGGTTTTGTCTTGTATAGAATTCCACAAGCTGACGTTTTGGCGGGGAAATCTTGGCACGTCGCGATGGTATAAAGATTATATTATCAAATGATAACAATTTTATTTCAATTAATTCTGCTTTATTTTTTAACACACCACAGGGCCGATATAGCTAAACATGGTCTTAGTCCTTTGTTCAGTTTTGCGAGATATATCTAGAATGATATCAAAAAATAGGCCTCCGGGCCGCATGACTCGCCTGATCAGTCGAATCTGTATCGCAGTAAATAACATTATTAACTTTTTTCTCCAAAAAATGCTGATCCTTTTAATTATTTGCCGAGAGGGAGAGAGAGTCTTTAATTTATAACATTTAAATTATCAATATTTGTAAAACATTACCGAAGCTAAATTGTACGTGTAGACAATATATTTGTATCATTATTTATGAACGAAAATGTCAGTCAAATTCTTATCTAATCACATCTAAATTTGGACGGAAGACCCACTCGTTGCTCGCAACGAGATCGAATCTAATTCTTATTCTTTTCTTCTTATTTTTCCTCTTCTTTAGTGAGAAATTTGTCCGACCGATTTTGTGAAAGTGCTTCGACAGATCCACTTCAAACTTTGTGAGTTGATAGGGGGTCACTAGGAGGGGTGCATTCAACTTTTCAAAATGGCCGTCGTTTCAAGATGGCGGCCAAAAAACGTCAAAAACTCAAGGATATCAGATTTCAACCAAATTCGATTTCTAGGGTAATATGGTTGCCCCGAGTCCATTTCCACCATCAAATTTTTTTTTGAGCCGCCATTTTCAAAATGGCCGCCATATACCGAAATATTTGAAAGTGTTAAAATCTCTACAATATTTGGGTTCTGGGGAAAATGGAGGGTCCACAATTCATTTCTAGCATCAGTATTTCCTTCCAATCAATTTTCAAATTTTCAAAATGGCCGCCATTGAAGAAAATGGCGGCCAATAATCAAGTCCGTCGGATTTCAACCAAATTCAGTTTTTAGGGTTTTTTGACAATCCTGAGTGCATATCTGACATCAAAAAGCATTTCTGACATGGGGGTGGGGGGGGTGGGTGGGGGGGGGGGTGTTCGGAGACATTTGTGTTGGCATCCCAACACAGTTATAGCTCGTTCTTATTATTCCTCTTCTTTAGTGAGAAATTTGTCCGACCGATTTTGTGAAAGTGCTTTGACACATCCACTTCAAACTTTGTGAGCTGATAGGGGGTCACTAGGAGGGGTGCATTCAACTTTTCAAATTTTCAAAATGGCAGCCGTTTCAAGATGGCGGCCAAAAAACGTCAAAAACTCAAGGTTGTCGGATTTCAACCAAATTCTATTTCTAGGGTAATTTAGTGACCCCGAGTCCATTTCCACCATCAAAAATTTTTTTTGAGCCGTCATTTTCAAAATGGCCGTCATATACCGAAATATTTCAAAGTGTTAAAATCTTTACAAAATTTGGTTCCTGGGGTAAATTGAGGGTCCACAATTCATTTCTAGCATCAGTATTTCCTTCCAATCAATTTTCAAATGTTTCAAAATGGCCGCCATTGAAGAAAATGGCGGCCAAAAATCAAGTCCGTCGGATTTCAACCAAATTCAGTTTCTAAAGTTTTTTGAGAATCCTGAGTGCATATCTGACATCAAAAAGCATTTCTGACATGGGGAGGTGTTCGGAGACATTTGTGTTGGCATCCCAACACACTTATAGCTCGTTATTATTATTATTATGTCTCCGAACACAAAGTGTCGGAGACATATTGTTTTTGCTCCGTTTCTTATTATGTCTCCGAACACAAAGTGTCGGAGACATATTGTTTTTGCTCCGTTTCTTATTATGTCTCCGAACACAAAGTGTCGGAGACATATTGTTTTTGCTCCGTTTCTTATTATTAAGGTCTTCCGTCTCCTGCGGAAGACCTTACTATTATTGTTCGCGTTCTTCTTCTTCATTATTACTATTATTTTCCTTGGTAGTACACGCGTTTTTCTCAGCCATTTCTCGATCGATTTTCACGAAATTTTCAGGAAAGATGTCTTTTGGTGACGAGACTTTGCTTGCAAAATTTCGTGCTTGACGTCACTTCCGGTCAGGAGTTATCTCTCTTTTAGTGACTTTTTGAAGGGCCTTGTTGTCCACGCATCTCCTCCTTTAGTTTTGAAGCTAGAGTCTTGAAATTTCTACACAAGATAGAGTAAACATTTTAGAAGATTTGTGGGGGATTCGATTTTACCGGAGGCGATTTGCCTAAACGCTCGCCTGGACCTGAAAAAATGGATGCCAAAATTTTTCGCCGATTTCGGCGATTTTTGACCTTTCATCTCCAATATCTTTTTTCTTGCAAATATTTTGTTAAGACATGTAGAACAAAAGTTGTGCACATTTACGAGATCTTTTCGAAAATATCAAGATTTAGGGGCTAGCCCCTTCAATTAGAGATCTAGAAGGGCTCAAAGTCTAGATCAAATATCTCAAAAATCGTTAATATTTTGGTATAAGTCAAAGAACAAAAAATGTTCATCTCAACAATCCAAATCTATTCATAGAAAAATTTAGGTCATATGTTACGTAATAAGGGATTTTAAGGGCCAAAACCATAAATTTTTTACCCCTTGTATCTCGAAAACGACAAATATTTTGAAAAGCAATAAAGAACAAAAGTTGTTCAGAATGATGATCTGAACAATATGCATATTTCGTTTTTACCCTATGTGGCCCCGTTAGGGAGCTACAGTTTGGCCCCTAAAAATTACTTCTAGAAATAGCTCGAGAACAGTAAAGAATTTCTAAATACTTGTTGAACAAAAAATGTTTGAAATGTCATGACCTTTCTTACGATATCAAGCAAAAGGGGCTGACCCTTTAAATTAGGGGCCCAGAAGGGTCCAAAGGTTTATGAGAATATCTCAGAAACTATTAATATTTTGTAATAAGGCATTGAAGCGGAAATGTTCATCTCAACGAGCTTGTTCTTATCAAATCAAAAAGTAGGTCATATGTTACGTAATAAGGGATTTTAAGGGCCAAAATCATAAATAATTGACGCCTCATATCTTGAAAACGACAAATATTTTGAAAAACATTATTGAACAAAAGTTGTTCAGAATGATAATCTAAACAATATGTACATTTCGTTTTTTCCCTATGTGGCCCCGTTAGGGAGCTACAGTTTGGCCCCTAAATATTTCTTGTAGAGATAACTCGAGAACGGTAAAGAATTTCTAAATACTTGTTGAGCAAAAAATGTTTAAAATGACAAGGCCTTTCTTACGATATCAAGCCAAACGGGCTGGCCCTTTAAATTAGGGGTTCAGAAGGGTCCAAATGTTTTTGAGAATATCTCAGAAACTATTAATATTTTATAATAAGTTGTAGAAGCGGAAATGTTCATCTCAACGAGCTTGATCTTATCAAATCAAAAAGTAGGTCATATGTTACGTAATTAGAGATTTTAAGGGCCAAAATCGTAAATATTTGACGCCTCATATCTTTAAAACGACATATTTTTTGAAAAGCATTATTGAACAAAAGTTGTTCAATGTGTCATAACCTATCGATCAATATCAAAAAATGGGTCTGTGGGCCTCATGGCTCGCCTGTAGAGTCGATTTTTGTCGATATCAGTCGATTTCAAAAACTTGTAACTGGTAAATATTTTGTAAGGACATATTGAACAAAAGTTGTTCAGTTTATCGAGATCTATCGATTGATATCAAGAAATAGGCCTATGGTCCTAATGGCTCGCCTGTAGAGTCGATTTTTTGTCGATATCGGTCGATCTCAATAACTTTTTACAGGTAAATATTTTGTAAAGACATATAGAACTAAAGTTGTTGAGTCTATAGAGGGCTAACAAATGACATCAAGAAATAGGCCCGCGGGCCTTATGGCTCGCCTGGAGAGTCGAATTTCAAACGAATTTCACCGCAACTTTGCTTCAGAAGCTTATGATATGAAAAATTGATTATATCTAAAGTGTCTTAAAGTCGGAAACTAAATTGGGACTCATTTGTTTTTGTTTTTTTTTTAACTCCGAGTGCATCAACAAATCGGACGGAAGACCTACTCGTTGCTCGCAACGAGATCGTGTCTAGTTCTTATTATTATTCTTTTCTTCTTATTTTTCCTCTTCTTTAGTGAGAAATTTGTCCGACCGATTATATGAAAGTACTTCGACTGATCAACTTCAAACTTTGTGAGCTGATAGGGGGTCATAAGGAGGGGCGCAATCAACTTTTGAAATTTTCAAAATCGCCACCGTTTCAAAATGGCCGCCAAAAACGTCAAAAAATCAAAGTTGTCGGATTTCAACCAAATTTTATTTTTAGGGTAATATTGTGACCCCGAGTCCATTTCCACCATCAAAATTTTTTTTTGAGCCGCCATTTTCAAAATGGCCGCCATATACTGAAATATTTGAAAGTGTTAAAATCTTTACAACATTTGGGTTATGGGGTCACTTGAGGGTCCACAGTTCTTTTCTAACATCAGTATTTCCTTCCTATCTATTTTTGAATGTTTCAAAATGGCCGCCATTGAAGAAAATGGCGGCCAAAAATCAAGTCCGTCGGATTTCAACTTCATTTACTTCCTAGGGTTTATGGAGGATTCTGAGTGCATATCTGGGATCAAAAACCATTTCTGACATGGGGAGGTGTTCGGAGACATTTGTGTTGGCATCCCAACACACTTATAGCTCGTTATTCTTATTTTCTTCTTCTTCTTCTTCTTCTTATTATTCCTCTTCTTTCCTGAGAAATTTGTCCGCTCGATTGTATGAAAGTGCTTCGACAGATCCACTTCAAACTTTGTGAACTGATAGGGGGTCATGAGGAGGGGTGCAATCAACTTTTCAAATTTTCAAAATGGCTGCCGTTTCAAAATGGCGGCCAAAAAACGTCAGAAAATCAAGGTTGTCGGATTTCAACCAAATTCGATTTCTCGGGTAATATGGTCACCTCGAGTCCATTTCCACCATCCAAATTTTTTTTGAGCCGCCATTTTCAAAATGGCTGCCATATACCGAAATATTTGAAAGTGTTAAAATCTCTACAATATTTGGGTTCTGGGGTAAATGGAGGTTCCACAATTCATTTCTAGCATCAGTATTTCCTTCCAATCAATTTTCAAATGTTTCAAAATGGCCGCCATTGAAGAAAATGGCGGCTAAAAATCAAGTCCGTCGGATTTCAACCAACTTCAGTTTTTAGGGTTTTTGAGAATCCTGAGTGCATATCTGGCATCAAAAAGCATTTCTGACATGGGGAGGTGTTCGGAGACATTTGTGTTGGCATCCCAACACAGTTATAGCTCGTTATTATTATTTTTCCCCCTTTTTTTGTCGGCACGATTTCTCAGAGATGGCTGGATGGATTTTCTTGAAATTTTCAGGGATGATAGAGACTGAAAATACCCCCAGGTGTTTTTTTCATTTTTTCAAAATTCACTTCCGGTCGTTAGATTTGTCCAATTTCCGTTTTTTTAGAAGATATTTTGTCCATCGTTTTTCTCAGAAACGGTAAAATATAGAGTCACCAAATTTTCAGAGTTGATAGATCTCACTTTGTAGGCGTACAGTTGGGGGTTCAAAATGTCGGCCGTCACTTCCGGTCGTCACCGGAAGTGATAAGAAGAATCGAAAAATTAAAGTTGTAGTTGTTGAATCGAAACCTATACCACTTTATGAGGTATCTTTTGGAGTATTGAAAACCGTTGACCCCACTGGAAGTGGAAACGTCAACTTCCGATAATTAAGGAAAAACATTTCAAATTCTCCCTTTTCAATGCCTTAAACATCGTCGCAAACCACGGTTTTGAGTCCACTCAAGCTCCCTCATACCCGTGGTTGTCTGATGCTATTTTTGCTCGTTTCTCATTAATTATGCATGACGGGGGTAACCAATCAAATCACGTCCGAGTAAACTTTACTCGGAGAGCCCGACCAATCACGTAACACCTTTCAAAATGATATTCGGAAAACAATCAAGTATGGAAGCGCCATTATTGACGAAAGTCGGAGAAGTTTTTGAAGTGGAAAAGCTAAGTGCTCAACAAGAAAAGGCAATTAGTAGTCTTTTAGATAATCGGGATGTGTTCCTCTCCCTGAGAACTGGTGGTGGAAAATCACTCTGTTACATGGCATTTCCTTTGTTTTACGAACGCATGTACCAACCACAACTTGCACACGTACTTATTGTTAGTCCCCTCCTTGCTATTATGAAGGAACAGACTGAATTTTTGAAATCAAAAGGATTTACAGCAACCTACATTGGTAAAGATGCGAACGAGGACGATGGGATCCTTGCTGGTGAATACCAATTTCTCTTCACTTCACCAGAAGCTGTTTTACAGAATGACAAATGGCGGAATATGTTGTCATCATCCAAGTCCTTCCGATTATTTGTTGTTGATGAAGCCCATACTGTTGTTCATTGGTAGGTAAACCGTATATTTACTTATTTACAGAAAATAAATTTCAATATTATGATATTTCGAAATTAAAAAATGTGTTTGCTGTTATACTGTTTATGACACCAAGGACTACCCATTTATAAGCCGCATGACGTAAATTATACGTGTAGATGTGTTGTTATATCCCGTTTTTTTATTCAATGCACTCCATATGAGAAAGAGTATAGGGAATATACCAAAATAGATTATACTATTTTGTTACTTACAGTTGAAAGAAATTTCCCATATTCACTACAACGAACTTGAGATTAATGTTATTCACATCTGCATTTTGTTAAATTAGGGTCGTATGCAAAACGTGATTTTCACAGTATTGGTGATAATTCATACTTGCTAATGTTATAATGCATTCTACATCAATATATATGATTAAACCCATAACAAATATGACCAAATATTGACCAAATGGTACCTTTAACAAATCCAATGATATATAAAAGTCCTATGTTCTATTTAAAAAAAATATTCAAGATATACATGTACAACTGAAAAAAGGGATATTTTGTGTGTTATGCTGTTGCAGCTCAAAAATGGCTTTATTTTCAAGTTTTTGTTCAAAGAGATTTATAGAAGAGGCTTTTGGTAATAGAAACCAGATCAGTGAGAAATTATTCCACTTTTACATGCAATTTACTGTATGTAAATCGAAAAAATATTAGCGAAATAATGTTTAAATATGTGAAAATGCCAGTACGTCATGCAATTGTATAAAATTCCAATGTTTAAACTTACAAGAAAAAAAATTACATGTTAATTCATTATTTCAACTTTTGTTTTGCATTGAAAATTGAGTTGAATACTGAATGAAACATCATAAAAAAGTTTGAGTTTGAGTGGATTATTTAAAGCCAGAAAAAAATTACGCATTTTTCTCTAAGTGGCATAAAAATGTCCCAAACATTCTGTAGTGTCCGCAACATGTGCATATTTTGGAATGCCTGATGAATTATACTTCTATACTCTTACTGGTAAGAGGCAATACAGTTACTAATGTGTCTACCAAAGAAACAGACTCTAACTCAGTATTGCTAAGTTTTCTGACAGATATATTGTGTTTTGTAGTGTCCACAACCCTGTAGAGTCCGCAACAGCTTTTTGATTTCATAGATTTTTTCAAGAAAACAAGTTGGAGGTTAAGGTTTTAAATTTACTTCAATCAAATCAAAGATGGTTTCAATCAGAAATACTTTAGTATATTTGTAGTGTCCGCAACAATATAAAATTTGAAAGAAAACAAGAGTCATCAGTATTCTTTAATTTATGAAATTTAATCTATAAAATCATTCCTTAGAACATGTTTAATAGAATGAACATCTGTGACACCATCAATATTTTTTGAAACTGCATAACAATATATAATGAGGGAAAATTAATGGTTAATGTTATATGGTAATTCCATTTAAAATAAAACCCATTCTACAACTTTTGATGTCTAATTTTCCAGAGTTGATCCTATGACAGGTGAATTAGTCGAGAAAGAAACATTTATCATCATTGATTTTAAAATAAATGACAATATATTGGATATGTAATGTATGATGACCTGTAGTGTCCGCAACAAAAATATCTATGTATTTTCAAAATTTATGAAGAATGAAATGAAGACATACTGAATATTATGATAGATTAATTTGAATTTAGGAATATTCAATGTCATTTTCATATGATAATCATATAGGTCTTATGAGTATTTGTAAATGTAAATAAACCTAAAAGATTGGAGACAAATTGGGCAAAAATATTAGTATGACATTTATATGAATTTTTTTTTTGTTTTCAAAGAAAACCACAAAATTTTCTTTTTAATTTACTTCTTTCTGGTACATAGTCCAAACCAATAAGAAATTTGGCCATGAACATTATCTTTGCATAAGTTTACTAAAATTTTATGCGGCATAACTTTTTTTTATAGGAATGTTTATACAAAAAATTTTTTTGGTTCTTGTACACATACATATTGTACTTTCTAGGCAACATGTCAAAAATGTGCTATGTGGATTTTTATTTTTTGCTCCTAGTGCAACATAATTTGCACAAATACCGTGAAAATGGCGAAAGAATACTTAAATCCATATACCAGTACCATATACCAGCACTTCGGTGGGAATTTCCTGCTTAGCAGATTGAAATTTTACTTTATTAATAGCATATTGCTTAGTACCTTGCATACACATTTTAACTCTTTATCATACATTTGTTATATAATTCAGGATTTCTGCATCACTGATATGAACATAGACACACCTACTTTATCACTACGGCCCTCGGGCTGATATTGGAGTCTCGGGTTGATATGAAGTGTGATACAGATTTGACCATGTATTATTCTAATTTGATATGATATACTTAGTATATATCTAAAGTTAATTAGTTATGCATGGTCATTACTTGTCTCTAGTTTTAAAGCATATTAGTTAAGAACATTTTTCAAAATGGCTAACATGCAAATTATCAGAAATTAGGGTTGGGCGGTTAAAACCGCCCCCGGTTTAACCAGTTTCTTTATTTCCGTGAGCTATATGGCTCATTGGATTTATATACACAGGCAGTTAGTACAGTAGTGATTAAGATATAATACATACAGCAGAGTTGACATAGGCTGGGACAAGAGATGACCAGTGTATGAAAACATCACCAACCCACCCCCTCAAATGTTTATTCAACAGTTAAAATGAAGACTGATGAAACAATACTTATACTTACAGAAATTTTTACATCTTCCCCAATTCAACAGTCATTTGTACATTATTTATTTAAAATAAATAACACAGACAATAATGACCAAATATTTTCAATCGACCAGTATTAACCAGTAATGACCGGTTTTAACCAGTATTGACCACCAGTACGGTCAATACTCAATGACCACTTTTTTGCCAACCCTGTCAGAAATGACTTTAATTTCGATCAGATCAGTCATCATGACTCATCACTGACAGGTGAACTAATAAGGCCCGTGGGCATCTTGGTTATTGAAGAAATTAAAGGGAATGGGAAACAAATTCTAACAACTTACTAGTCCCAGGTCTCATTGCCCTTTATTGAAATAGTTAATTTCAACATACCATGGGTAGGGGTGGGTCCATAATAATCGGCTTGTGTGGCTCTTTTCTTATTTAATTATCTTTCACCCCAGTACCCCCCCCCCCTCCCCATGTGAAACACAATTGTTCTCATTATTTGTAATTCTGTCAACAATTTACATGCAAGTTTCTCTTTCATTTTCAATTCATTTCTAATTTCACTTTTGTTCACAGGGGAGAAAGTACAATGCATATCCAGGCTTTTAGGGAATGGTTTTCACGGACCGGGGAGATAAGATCATTGATCAGTTGTCCTGCCTTAGTGATCACAGCCACTGCTAGTAAGGAAGCAAGAAAATTAATTAGGAAACGACTTGCTCTAAACAACTGTGTAGACATTATTGACAGTCCAGATAGGGAAAACATAAAATTATTTCTGGAAAAGATTAAAAACACTGTGCCTATTGAAGTGACATTTGGTTGGTTACTAAAGGACTTGTCTCTTGAGAAAAAGGACTGTACCAGAACACTTGTATTTTGTTCAAGTATAAAAACTTGTGCAGACATATATACTGCATTTCTGATGGTGTTGGACAAGTCTGTTATGGAATATGTCAATATGTTTCATTCTTGTACATCTGAAACAGTGAAGGAAAAAATTAGACAGGACATGAATGATGAGAATGGGACAATACGAGTCTTAATTGCTACAAGTGCAGCAGGTATGGGGGTGAATTATAAAGGCATCAACAATGTTGTACATTATGGTCCACCTAAAGATATGGACAGTTTCGTTCAACAGCTTGGGCGTGCTGGTCGTGATGGTTGTCAAGCTTTGCATCTGCTTATTTACAACAGCAGACACACACACAAACTTGATTCTGACATGAAAAATTACATTGAGAATAAAGATAAATGCCGTAGACTTCAAATGTTACAATCATACGATTCTCTTCCAAATGGAAAAGGTATCAAGCATCTGTGTTGTGATATTTGCTCACAGAAATGTGATTGTGAAGACAAGTGTTGTTTACAGTTTCAGCACCCATTTCATTTATACAAAACTGATGATGATTCAAGTGATGAAAGTTTTTGTATGTCAGATGACACAGATTTTGAGTTTGATGATGAGGATGATGATACATTTGATGTAATGTAGAAATGAATTTCATTTTTGAAAAAGCAATGCTTCCTACTGACATGCTTCTTTAAGCATTATACCACTTCATGAATGCCGGTTTGACATGTTTGAAGCATTGCAGTTCATACCCTCATGTAATTTCAAAAATGAAATTTATTTTTATGTATTGTAATTAATTTTCTGTCAAAATTCTCAGTCATTGAAATAGACATACCAGGTAATTATTATTTATCAAGATTTGTATGTGCGATGTTCACAACTGCAATACATTCTAGAGGAAATGGCTGTCATTGTAATTTGTATATATCCAAGATAAAAGCATTTCATGCCATGTAGCTACTTGTGTCAAGTTTTTTTTTGGTTAAGGTTTTGGTATCAAGGGACTGACAACATTTGCTTGAAGTTGGGAATTTAACAGAATCATACAAAAAAAAAAAAAAAAGAGAATAGCTTCAATTTAAAAAAAAGTTACAAAGTTAGAAAATCCATCTGGATTTATAATAATACGTCTCATGAAATTGACCAAGTTCATTTAACAAAAAAATTTGCCTCTTGAAAAGTCTAAGTCTCTGAATTTCCCTATTTAGAATGAACAAAGTTCCAAAATCCACCTGGAGTTTGAAAAATACGCCTTGGGTTAAGGAGACGTATTTTTGTCAAAATACGTGTACGTCTCAAATTTAACCGTATTTTCAAAACTACGTAGAACTTTTGTACGCCTGGATTTCTTTGATTTCCAGGCGTAGTACGTCTAAAAATTTCATACGGGTATTATTAAAAATTGCATCTTGCATTGTTGTTATTGGAAATGTTTATTTTTATATATAAGAATGAGGAAAATCAAATTTATGTAAATATTTATGGCATTGAATTCTATGGGGGTGGGTATTATTATGTAATGTTAAAATTTTCTCAGATTTTAAAGTTGCTCCAATGCAATTAGATATTGTGTTATTTTTAACCAAACATTCAACATTGTTGTTTCACACACATACACACCCGTTATAAAAGTCAACACATGTACATAAATTAAGGTAGATCGATCTTCATGAGATGTCATCGATCATAGGTTTTTGAAAAAATATTTTATCAAATGAAACTTTTCGCATGATGGAGATATTTCTTTCAGAGAAATTTAATTGAACGGATAAAAAAAAATTGGTAAACTCTTGTTATGGATTTTTTTTTCATTTTCAACCATCACACAAAGTTGGAACTACCTTAACAGAAATAAATAAAATGTGAAATTGCTTTCAAGATTTCAGTTTCATTCAGCATTCCGACTCCCATAACTATGTATTCAATGACAAATCTGATAAATCAGGCCTTCCTCTGTGAAATCAAGTGTAAAGTTCATGAAATTCTTTTCAAAGAAACAACTTCATTGACATAAAATGATACCTATAGGGCACCTGTCATTAGGCGAGGCCTAACAAAGACCTACTATGATTACATAGACTACATTTTCACTGTCCATGTTCTAGTGTAGTAATTTGGAAGCAATTCTCTTCTGAAACTGCATCCACTGTTGATAGCCTTTGGATCAAGTTTGGAAAACGGTTCTTTGGCTTGACTGAGCGATGGCCAATCTGTGACAATACGATGTCCATCTTTTAGCACACACTCTGCAATTCAGCTGATGTCCCTGGATTTGTCAATCTCTGGTCTCTTCCTTCCTTCTAAAATTATGCAAAATGTCTTTGTTATTTACAGACCTTGGTCAATATATTTGCATGGTAATGGCAGACACAAACATCAGTCTGAAAATTTAATTTTTTGTTTTGTTGTTAGCACTTAATTCTCTTAGTTTAATGAAACTAATCATGTGCATATATCTAGGGATGGGCAAAATGGATCTGAGTGATGCTTTCTTAAAGAAAAAACTAAATGTGTCAAAGCTTGGCTGCCCGAATGTACAAATTATAAGGTTCTAAGAGGGAGACAGGAAAGGTCATCAAGGGACACCATTTTCAGGGAATTAGATGACCTTAACTTTCAAGATATTTTTTTAAGAAATCAAAAATTCTTTTGGAGATCATATAATAGTAATTTTTATCAAAATTGATGGTATACTAAAATAATGTTCATGTCAAGATTATTTTTATGATAATTTTTACAAAATTCTGCAAAAAATAATGGATCTATAATCTAAAAGTACACATCAAATACACAATAATATACTAATTATTATTAAATCAGTAAATAGTTTGAAATGGTTTCATGCATGATTTGCATATCAATTATTAAAGAATTAAGAAAATCAAGTATTTCAATATAATAAGATAAGGATATGAAAAGTTAGAAGCCTAATGTCATCTACTTATATGTAAAAGGTATGTATTTTGAAATTTTTATTGCAAGGATCTGTAGAAATTTGGCATATCTACCTTTCCTGTAAATTTCATTAGATTTCCTTTATTAACGTTAAAGTTCTATAATACGTTTTTCTGTTATATCCTATCAAATTTAAGCACACGTGCATGCACGTGCAAAATTGTAATTTTGACCATGCTAAACAGTTAAGGTCTCAAGTTATACCAACGATATAAATATCAAATGATTTCATTGAGAAATATAAAAATAAAAAACCCAACTTAGATTGCAAAGGAGAACATTTGAGGACAAAAATGTCAGAAGAAGGAAGAATAATAATAAACAGAGTAAAAACAATATGTTCCCAAACTTTGTTTGGGGAACAAAATTAAGTGTCATGATTTGAGTAATTTAAAAAAGAAAAGAGGCACAAACTGAAATTATTTGTCAATGAATTTCAAGTTAGTTGAAATCATTTTTCCTAAGTAATGTTATGTTGTATATACATTGAAGTTAATAAATCCAAAAGGGCATTATAATCAATAAAGAAACACCCCTACAAAATACCATGACACAATATATGGTAATATATCATTAAAATCACCAAGACAGTTTGTAAATCATGTAAAATTGGTCAAGTATGCTTTGCTTCATTTTTTCATTCACCCACAAACAAACATTTTAGATGTCAGTACCACATAGAGATAAGTAGGTACAGATGGCTTGGGGTTATATTACAAGACATTGATGTAAGAGCATCTTATTTTAAAAAAAAAAATAGAACAATATTTTTATCAAGAAATTGCCATCACTCTGCTCTGTGTATTTGTTTACTGCCAGTGTCAGTTGAAATTATGTCAGCCATTACCATACCAATACTTTTTCGAAGTCAAGATAAACAAAATTATACTGGTGACAATATATAACACCTACTCCAAGCAGATAGAGCTTCGATTAACTTTCCATATATATATGTCAAAAGTAGCTTGCCATGAACCCCAAGCATGCTGGAGTAAATTTAATATACACCATCTCCCTTCAATAGTTTTGAAATATATGTATCAACATGATCTATTTGTTTTCAATGTCTACCAATGCATTTTTTTTTTTACATGTCAGGTGTTTGTATACACAGTATTTGTTTAATACAAATACAATATTTATTGACACAAACACAATTACAATAATTGGCAAAGGCCCATTTATTGGATTAGTTTCTTATAAATTTCACAGTAATTTTTAAGACTTAATGTATATCACTGTTTAAATATATACATGTAACATGTATCTTTCAATGTCCAGAAAAATATTTTTCTGTTTAATATTATAGATATTTCTAAGGTAGGTGTTTCTTAGCTTACAATAAGATTTGTACATGTATTGAAAAAGAAATGAATTTCATCCTCAATCACACCAGTGTGGCAAGCATTACCACATCTTTCATTATTTATGTGAAATTATATCTACCACTTTCTAAATTTTTGCAATATTTTATGTGAACTCAATCTAATTCTACTAAGAGAGAATTATCTCTCAGATCTTTTCCTGAGTAAATCAACAAATGGAGTTCTTTTTCTCATTTTCTCTCTTTTTGTATATATATATATTATAAAATATTGAAGTTTTTCTGAACCAAAGATTTTTTTCTGATTACTCCTGAGTACACTGGTCTTTTCATGATTCTTTGTTAAATTATTTTTGGTAAAAGGTGTTGAAATTGAATATTTTGTAATGTTTGAAAATCCCAAATTCCAAGTACTGTAATCACTTGTGAATTGGTAAAGTTTAAAAGCCAAAGAATCAGAAGTTATCAGGTGATTCCAATATTTTATACTTTATATTTTAGAATGAAATTTTGGACGTAAGTGGTAGTCTGTTGAGTTCTGCCAGACAACCAGCAATAGGATGTTTTGCAGTGCATTCCAAGGATATCTTTAGTGAATTTTTTCTATCTTTGAAATACCTTTGAATGAGAGATTCACTCCCCATATTTCACTACAATAAAAGTAATACTATTTTAATATTACCTTGACATCAAAGTCCTTTTCATGGTATAACTTAGTTTGTGAATCAGGTTGTACACTGTCTACAACTAAGGGCTGAATTTGTTCATCCAATACATCTGCAGCTTGCTGAGATCTCTCTCCTGCTGATTCATCTCTCAATGGCTTTAAGGAATCAGCTGGGTCACGCACGTCACTAGCTCCAGGAGAATTTGGGAATGACAACAAGCCTCGGACCTTTAGTTTACATGGTTGGTGTTTTTTTTGTCGTCCCCGTTTTTTAATGACAGGTGTAAGTACTTTGCTACCGACAGCATTTTTTAATTCTGCCAACAACTCATTCCGTTTCTCGGTCAACTTCGCTACTTTCGTTTTAATGTCGTCGTCAATTCTGACAAGTCTATTTAACTTGTTAACACAAAACTTGCAAACGTAACCCTTCCAAGTTCAGTTCTAAAAATAACTGACAAAAATCTACATTTGATTTCACCTGTCTGTAGGATTTTTTGTCTTTGATAATTTCGCTACATATTTCACAACTTTTCCCTTGGTTACCTTTTTGCATCGTAAACATGGGCCACCATATTTATCTCCAAAGCAGAAGATCAATAGGTATATGTAACCGATGATTTCATTGGATAAGAAAAGGTCAAAAAGTTCATGCATATTTTTGAGAAACGAGGTATTTGAATAGGATTGACCCACTGGTGATGATGGAGATACTCGAATAGAAGCACCCGTGGGTAACCGACGATGTGCCTTAAATCTCGTTTACAAAACAAGTGTTTGACTTGTATTTAACATATATTGTACACACTATAAATGTCTAAAGTAACGTCAAATATTTTTCGAAAATTTACTTCCGGTCGTGAGATAGGGGTGGACAAATTCAAACTTTGCTTTTTCATTTTCTCAATAACGAAAATATATAGACGCTTGAAACGTGTAGGGTTGATCAACTAGCATTAGGCCATTGTACACATACTTTCAATATTTTCGTCCGTCACTTCCGCTCTATACCGGAAGTATTTGAAAAAAATGACGATTTGCAAATTTCTTCGAGTGATTTCTCAGAGATGGCTGGATGGATTTTCTTGAAGTTTTCAGGGATGATAGAGAATGAAGATACCCAGAACACAATTCACTTCCGGTCGTCAGATATGTCCAATTTCCGTTTTTTTTAGAAGAGATCTTGTCCGCGGGAGATCTCGGAAACGGTTAAAGATTAAGGCACCAAACTTTCAGGAATGATAGATTATGACAAGTAGGCTTGTCGAATATGGTTAACTCCGTTAGCCGTCACTTCCAGTCGTCACTGGAAGTGATCAAAGAAATCGAAAATTTCAGATTTTTTCTTTTGACGCAAAGCGAGCATTAGTTTATTGTTTCATTTTTGTTGTTTTGAAATATGTTGATCCTAGCGGAAGCAAAAACGGCAACTTCCGGTTTTAAGAGAAAAACTGGAAAAATTGAGTTTTTGACTTTGCCTTAAATCTCGCTTGTATATGGGGTATTACAAATAATTTTCTTGTATGTTATAAACATTGCAAATGTCTAAATTAATCTAAAATATTTTGGTGAAATCTACTTCCGGTCGCGAGATTTGCAGTCCTCAAAATGAGAATTTGTTCAAGCTAATACTCTGCAAATGTGAACGACTGAAGTCTCAAGTTTTCAAGACTGATAGTCAGTCATCAGTGTGTTTGCATCATGTGAGAATCGTACGTAACCGTCACTTCTGGTCGTGACAGGAAGCGATATGAAAAATGTCATTTTTTGAAGTTTTTTTATGTTTTGACAGATATCGGGACTAATATGGATGATGATTAGGTCTTGTTCATGTAAAATATGTTCACCGGAAGTGCCGACTAAAAAACCGGAAGTTGTCTCAAACATGGGTATTTTTGTCGAAAGTTAAGAGTATGATTAGTTGAAAATTATTAAGGTGTAGAATGGAATATTTATGCGATTGGAGCTCTTCGATCTCGACAGGAAGTAGTATAACGGAAGACCTACTCATTACTAGTAATGAGTTTCTAGTTATTATTATTATTTTCTTCTTCTTATTTTTATTATTCCTCTTCTTTAGTGAGAAATTTGTCCGACCGATTTTGTGAAAGTGCTTTGACACATCCACTTCAAATTTTGTGAGCTGATAGGGGGTCACTAGGAGGGGTGCATTCAACTTTTCAAATTTTCAAAATGGCCGCCGTTTCAAGATGGCGGCCAAAAAACGTCAAAAACTCAAGGTTGTCGGATTTCAACCAAATTCTATTTCTAGGGTAATCTAGTGACCCCAAGTCCATTTCCACCATGAAATTTTTTTTTGAGCCGCCATTTTCAAAATGGCCGTCATATACCGCAATATTTCAAAGTGTTGAAATCTTTACAACATTTGGGTTCTGGGATAAATTGAGGGTCCACAATTCATTTCTAGCATCAATATTTCCTTCCAATCTATTTTCAAATGTTTCAAAATGGCCGCCATTGAAGAAAATGGCGGCTAAATTACAAGTCCGTCGGATTTCAACCAAATTTAGTTTCTAGGGTTTTTAGAGGATCCTGAGTGCATATCCGGTATCAAAAACCATTTCTGACATGGGGAGGTGTTCGGAGACATTTGTGTTGGCATCCCAACACAGTTATAGCTCGTTATTATTTTCTTATTCTTATTATTCCTCTTCTTTAGTGAGAAATTTGTCCGACCGATTTTGTGAAAGTGCTTCGACAGATCCAGTTCAAATTTTGTGAGCTGATAGGGGGTCACTAGGAGGGGTGCATTCAACTTTTCAAATTTTCAAAATGACCGCCGTTTCAAGATGGCGGCCAAAAAACGTCAAAAACTCAAGGTTGTCGGATTTCAACCAAATTCTATTTCTAGGGTAATCTAGTGATCCCAAGTCCATTTCTACTATAATTTTTTTTTTGAACCGCCATTTTCAAAATGGCCGCCATATACCGAAATATTTGAAAATGTTCAAATCTCTACAACATTTGGGTTCTGGGGTAAATGGAGGGTCCACAATTCATTTCTAGCATCAGTATTTTCTTCCAATCAATTTTCAAATGTTTCAAAATGGCCGCCATTGAAGAAAATGGCGACCAAAAATCAAGTCCATCGGATTTCAACGAAATTCAGTTTCTAGGTTTTTTTTGAGAATCCTGAGTGCATATCTGGCATCAAAAAGCTTTTTTGACATGGTGAGGTGTTCGGAGACATTTGTGTTAGCATCCCAACACAGTTATAGCTCGTTATTATTTCTCTTCTTTCCTGAGAAATTTGTCCGCTCGATTGTATGAAATTGCTTCAACAGATCCACTTCAAACCTTGTGAACTGATAGGGGGTCATGGGGAGGGGTGCATTCTACTTTTTAAATGTTCAAAATGGCCGCCGTTTCAAGATGGCGGCGAAAAAAAACGTCAAAAACTCAAGGTTGTCGGATTTCAACCAAATTCTATTTCTAGGGTAATTTAGTGACCCCGAATCCATTTCCACCATCAATTTTTTTTTGAGCCGCCATTTTCAAAATGGCCGCCATATACCGAAATATTTCAAACTGTTAAAATCTCTACACCACTTGGGCTCTGGGGTCAACTGAGGGTCCACAGTTCTTTTTTAGCATCAGTATTTCCTTCCAATCAATTTTCAAATGTTTCAAAATGGCCGCCATTGAAGAAAATGGCGGCCAAAAATCAAGTCCGTCGGATTTCAACCAAATTCAGTTTCTAGAGTTCTTTGAGGATTCCTATTGCATATTTGGAATCAAAAAGCATTTCTGACATGGGGAGGTGTTCGGAGACATTTGTGTTGGCATCCCAACAGAGTTATAGCTCGTTATTATTATTTTTATTCTTTTTAGCTCACCTGAGCTAAAAGCTCAAGTGAGCTTTTCTGATCACCCGTATTCCGGCGTCCGTCCGTCTGTCCGTCCGTCTGCTCTGACATTTCTAAATTATGAGCTTAATATATTGTCCAGGCAGTACTTATGAGCTAAATTTTTTTATGAGCTTAGCACATAAAATTGAGAAAAAAATTCACAAATATCATTGTTATGAGCTTCACATGCTAAATAACAACGAAGTTAATTCAGCTCATAAACTTTGGATTTCGCCTCTATAGACTGCTACTTGGATTACTCCCCTTTGACCATGTCGGCCATCTTCAAAGCTCGGCCATCTTCGCGCCTTTTCGATATCGATGAACAGATTTTACGCGCAACTTCCGGTAATGGAGGAGCTGTAAATTGGGAATTGGTAGCATGAACAGGTAAGTGAAAATGTATGTAAACATAGAATGGTCCACATTTCATTTGATCTATTAGGCTCCCAATATTTGGATAGATTATAATTGCAGTCCAAGATGCATTATCCCATAATGCATCATTTTCCAAGAAGGATATGCTTAAAAATGGAGGATTACATGAAACACCTCATTTCTCAGGACATTTTATTAAGTTTGATCCTTAGTGTATTGCTTTTGATGTTAGTAGTGTTATTGTGTATTTTCAAAAAAACATGTGAAATGGAATCTGATGTTCAGGAGATGCAATGGAGAAAACGTTTATTAGGACATTTTCATTATTGTGAAGGAAATTTATCATGATGTTTGAACTCTGCCTCAAAAGTCAATCTGATACTGTCCTGATAATGTCATATGCACTTTATAATAACTATAAGTGTTCATATACTGTGAAAGATTATCTTAATTCAGAGTCTATGGAAATGGTAATAAAACGAGTATTAGAATTTCAATCAGTTGTGGAATTTGAGGATGTAATTCAATACTGCTGTCGCATGCAAATACATTATTGTTAAAGGTGAGTGTAACTTAATGAAACTTAATAGATAACAGGCTACCCTGTAGTTCTTTTGATTTTTGGTAGTACACATTTAATTTTTCAAAATTATCAAACCTTCACAGAAAATTGCAGTCATTAAAATTTAAAGAGCATGCCTGATTCATAACCCCTAAATGTTGGACTTGTAAAACTCGTGAATTTTAGACATATTTAGCTCATAACTTTAGATTGAAAGTAAAACAACAGTTTAACTGGCTTTGTAAAAAAAAAAAGAATTAAAGTCCAATCGTAGGAGTTTGAAGTCTTAAGGAAGATTTTAAAACCATTTTTACATGTTTTTGTTTGTTGTCCTGCAATATTGCATCTATTGTAAACTTTTGAGCATTTTCAGTGTCTTCTCTGAAACAATGTGTAGAACATCTTTGGGTAGATGGAAATATTGTGGTTTCTGCCTCCTTGAGCCCGAGGGTGTGGGGCCTAAATAAAAATATTGTATGTTTGCCCAAACGCGACTGACCCGGAAAAAAAACCCCGCCGAGTCAAATTCTTTTATTGCCGTTTTTCGGCATTTTTTTTTTCTTTCTATTTTTAATTGTCCGCGCCGTCACCGTATTCAATTTTAATGTGAAGTAATAACTTAACACTTGCGCTTGAAAGAAACCCGCGAAGTCTTTGCGAGACGCAGTTTATAATTTTATCTCTGTCATACTACATGTACGAAAACGTTAAATCTAGTAAACATGTGTTCAAAGATGGAAGACGGATTTTTCACGCTGTCTTCGTCCGTTGTGATAAAAATTGACAACAAAGTAAAGCCGACCGTGTCAAACAGACTATATCGGTTCAACAATAAGAAACATGGACTATACATATATACCGTATTTTGCCGAATATGATACGGACTTCTTTTCAAGAATTGTTGGGTGTGAGAAAGGGGTGCGTATTATAAATCATAATATAGGGTTTTGACCATTTTTTTTCCAGGTGGAACTCGATCGGCGGTTAAGATTCACTCGGAGACATAGCATTCATTGATACTGAACGCTTTTTCGCGTTGTTCGTCTATTTAGCAGCGAAAAATCTATCTCAAGAAAATTAGTTATTACTACAAGAACGTAAAATTGTAGAAAATATGACACTTACAATATGTAAGAAATCAAATTATTATGAAACAGCCAAATCAAAATTCATTGGATCTGAATATTCTTCACCTCGTATGCCACCTTCCTAGCATGTGTACACAATGCCTTGTCACGTGCTAAAATAAACGAAGTTAGATTGGAAAATGAATTGCCACTGAAAAGTTAGTTACTCTAAGGTTGATGAATATATTTTAATGAAATGTTAATGTGAAACTTTGAAATAACTTTTCTTGAGCAAAAGAAATGAGACGGCGACCAGCACGTGTTTTACGAAGCCATAGTTAGTGATGTTCCAATCATCAATTATAATCGAAAATCAGTCGATTGTTGGCACATTCTAAGCGCTCGATTATGAAAATTTTATTCCAATTAATCAGTTTTTTAGATTTTGATTTCTTGACGACTTGTTTTGTTTATCGTAATGGCGGCGCACATGGAAGCGAAAGGCATTGATCTAGATAGCCATACCCGGGGAATAAAACAAGTTCGCATGGTACTTGCATGTTCGTCGTCACAGGGCAGTGACATTCGAATTACTTTTGATTCAGACAAAAAAACTAAGGAATATCCATCAAATAGAATCTTGATACAAGCAAAGCCATGTTTGAAATATGTAAATAAAACCCGTTTTTAAAGGTAATTTTTACTCAGCACGTGCGTATTGTGTTTTCGATTGGTGAAAATAAATTTTTTTTGGTTCTTTTTTAATAATTTGAATTTCTTTCTTTATTTTTCTTTGCTGAATTTTAATTATGTCGGATCATCGTCAGTTAATGACATGCGACTTTGATATACGGGGATATAACTGAAGCAAACGATATCCGTTTTTTTGTTGTTGGTTTTTGTTGTTGTTTTTTTTGCCGCGTAGACCCTTCTAAAAGTCGTATTGGCTTTTAATATCTGTGCGTAATTAAAGATAGTAAAAAAAATAGCAAATACACACAGAAAAAATTCATTTACACTTTTTCTGACAGCAATAGAAACAACAAATATAAATGTACAAAATATTTATTTACACTTGTACAGTAGTTAAATGACTTCATTATAAAATTTCTAGTTGTCCGATTATAATCGATTATTAGTTAGTTACAGTGAACCAATCATCGGTTATGAAATTCTCACCGATTCCCATCACTAGCAATAGTTGAGTACGTGCACTACGCTTGTCATTTGATTTTGTCAGATACAGCCTCAGGGTGAAGAAATATCCGATAATTTTTTTTCACATTTTTTATTAAAGTGAAGGGAAAAAAATGCAGCATGAATTAGCACGCTGTCCGATTTCCATGAGTCGGTATACACTGTATTACATTTTCTTTTGCCGTACAAACGACTTGTATGGATACGATAAATACCCATCTTCATGAAACAAAATTCCAGAGTGTTGTGCTTGAATTTTTCATTTCTCTACCGTATCCATATTTTATAAGTTAACGAGAGGTTTGATATATCGCACCTAATGTACATCACTGGTGGTATGTTCATTACAATAAATTAAATGCTAGTTTAATATTTTGATTTTATTTTTACAACATCGACTATTTAAATGATTATAAGTTTCAACAAAGACATGCCCAGTCTGTTCAAACTTTAATGCTACAAATTCTCGTGCTTTGCTGAAATTAACACGATGATTACCCGGGATATTCAGCGAAGATTACAGCGATGTTGAAAGTCAAGATGACTGCATGTTGTCTCAAAAATATAGCTACCCGGTTTGCAAATTCTTATTCTTTTGTTTGTAATTAATTAATTCATTGAAAATCACTGCAAAGTATAAAGTTAAGATTACCGCTTGGTCAAAATTTTTGCTGCGTATTACACACACGAATTGCGTTTTTTCCCGAATTTTCAAGCCCAAAGTGTGTGTGTGTGGGTGGGGGGTGGGGGGGGGGGGTATTAAACACAACTGCGGCAAAATACGGTATATGATTTTTGACACTGTTAGAAGGATCTGACAATCGGAGAGAATCATGCATTGAACATTGAACTTTTTCCCCATATGTAATTCTGTGTTTCTGAGTTCTGTCATTGATATGATGTATTGTTTTACACAGTTTTAAAACTCAGTTTGAATGTTGAGTGTTTTTAATTCTAAAATCTTCAGTTTTGTTGGAGAGACATCTGTTGCTTGCATTATATTTGTACATATTCAGTTTCGAAAATCTGGCGCTCAAAAAAAAAAAAAAAAAAAAAAAAAAGAATTTGCCTACCTACCTACCCATACCCAATAATCATGAGTCGGATTTGGGCAAATTGAAATATTTTTAATGATGGCCCAGCTCATAATAATTGGATGAGTAATACTTCACTCACAATATTTGCAAATTAGACGAGTATCAAAATCAGTATATGTCCATTACTATTAGCTTAACTCGTGATATATGGACATTGTCATTATTTTCCCATGGTTCACTGGGAAACTGTGACTCCATTATGACCAAGAAGGATTGAGGAAAGTGGTTACTTTTTACAAGGAATTATGGATAACCATGATTTGCCTGTTGGTTTATTAATCATAATGTCTGCATTTGAATTCTCCGAGATATGTATTATGTGTGCAGATTGTGACTTTGATGTGCTGGAAATCTTTGTTGATGGACACAATGCTTTCTTTTTTTATGATATTCTTGAATTGCAAGCAACTGTCTCTTACTGCTCGGTGAAAGGGTTTGAATATAAGAAGTATGTTATTGAATTATAGAAGGTGAGATCTTTTTTTTTTTTATCAGCATTGAAGTTTTCTTATATTATGAAAAAAGTATTTTTTTTCCTTAAAATATTATATGGACAGTGTTTCCCCAGGCCGTTTTTGCATGGCGGGACCGCCATGAATTCACGATCTCCCGCCATGCATCACACATTGCCGCTATGCTTCCCGCTATGCATAAATCATGAATGATATAACATCTTAATACTAAGAAAAGACTTACTTAAATTGTGATCAGTTATAAATTAATTCATGGACAACTCAAATTACTAGAATCCTCGCGTCACATGTTTCACACCTGTGGTGAACTCGAGTGCGAATCACGACACGGGGTATGATGCAATAGCTGTCAATTTATGCTTATTACAATTTACTGGTGCATATTCAGCTTTCATTTTGGATAAAAACATTTATTACAGTGAAAAATAATCAATCGCTGTCGGATATTATACACCGTCAAAGTAATACACTTGTTAATGCACGTGTGGGTTTTTCCAACCATCACCGGTCGTTCTAAAAATAGCATAAACATTCGACATTAAAAATGATTTATTAGTATAATTCATGCGTTTGTAGCCATCTTTTAGCATATAAAGCAAGATTAAATTGAATATGTCCAATAAATATTCGTTTATCTACTCTGTGATCTGTCGGTAAATACTTTGACGAAGCGCACGTGCTATACAGTACACAATGACGTAATGCATTCGACAGCTATTTAGAACTATACCTGTAAATCGAAATGTTTTCTACAGAAAAAAAAATGAACACTCAAGTCAAGTTTACTTGCAATCCAATTTAAGCAAAACTTATTTTGAAAGTATAAAATTCAATAGAACATTTATAGTTATAATAATAATAGATCATAATGGAAAGTGAAGATAACGAACAGTGATCAATCTCTTAACTCCTATAAGCAATAATAGACCTGTAAGGTAAATTTCTTCTTGGAGTTTATAATGTTTTCACATACTTTGGAAAAATAAAATTTAAAAAAAAAAAATTATTCCCTACCTACCTACCCTAATTTTTTCTGGAATGTTAGCAGAAACTCAACTATTTTTATTTTTGGCCTAATGTGCACACTGTTGTTGTAATGATGACTGCAAATGTAGGGACACTTAGAAAATTGAAGTTAATAAAAGAAAGGGGAAATTCACTATTAAGTTTGTAGACCTAGACAGCATGCTTAATACAGCACATAAAAAAATAACTACGAAGGGTCTGAAGGAAAAAAACCTTGAAAATCATGGGTGATATTTATGATAATTTTTACTTAAAGGGTACCTGCAGTAGCATTTTATTTTTTAATATGCTGAATATCACGCTGAAATAAAACTGTAGAAAAACAAGATGTGAAGAAAAAATGCTCCAAAAAATTTCTTGAGTTTGTCATGAAATCGGTAATGATGCACCACAAACTTCACGTTGAGACCTCATCTATAAAATAGGATTGTGTGGAAACGAACTCTGGCTAAGAGCTAGGAGGTTCAAACCTGTGAACAATGCAAAATCATTAATACTAAAGTTTTGAAAATTCTATTTCAGGTTGAAAATGTTTCGATGGGCAAGAATTAAAGGTGTGCCCTGTCAAATGCGATGGCCAGTGAAATTACTATCTGAGGATGACTGTAACATAAAAGTTTATTGCTTGTCAGATGATGCTATGTGAGTATTCATTATTTAGTACAAGCAGAATTTAAGAGTACTTGGTATGATTAATAAGTAAATAATGGTAAATAATATTTTAGATTGTAACCATTTCTATATTATATTAACATAATACTTGTTTCCAAGTTCGATTTTTATCAAAAAGTTAAAACATACTTTGTTTTGACTTGATTCAGGCAAAATCAGCAGGCATTGCACCATCATAATTATTATGTCCTGCCATGAAATGGTTGGGGCATATAAAGTATATATCATCAGCTTTTTAATATTTTTCTATTATTAACTTACCAACCTATATATAGTTTTTCAATAGAAAAAAAAATGCATAATCGAATAAATTTAAAAAAGAAAACCTCTGAAGTATTAATTGGATTTGGATTTCTCATACTTGTGATTAATGGTAATTAAGATGAACATTGCAATTAATAGGCAATTAATATGACATGTCACTCTGTAGATTTTCTCTAAAGAGAGATGATGTGGAGCTATTTCAAAATAACACAGAATGGGAAGAAAAGGCCAAAAGTATATGATTCATACAATTTAGCTTCTTTCCTTTTTTCTTCTTAGTTTATTTTTGCTTGTGTTGACAACAGAATGCTGTTTAGGGTTCATGCTCGTGGTCTTAACCAATATTTTAAAACTGAAATAAAAAGCGCTGGGTGGGACATTTTGATAGGGGCGGGCAAGAATGGGAATCTAAAAATTAATTTTATGTGGCCTAACAATTACTTTGGCAAGAAACTGAATTAAAAGCAAGTCATTTTTTTGTCATGGTGATAATTTGTTAGAGTTTTCTTTCCAAACTGGCATGAACTCTATCTCAGCTGTTTACATGCATGATGAATTTAACATTGGGCAGAAAAGTTCATACTTTGATCAAGTTCAAGTACAAACTTTAGTTTCTATTTTATTGCCACAAACTAATTTAGGGCTGAAACGATTCACCGAAATATCGATACTGTTCAATATAAACGCTCGATTCAATGTTCGATTCATTGCCTCGATTTTCAGTTCGATATGTTTATTACAAACGGGTTCAGTAAAATATATTAGGCTCAGCCTGTACTTATTATTTTAACCTGCATGAGGGACAAAATAGCATTCAATAACGTTCAGACTGTTGTTTGCCTTGAGTCTGACGAAAATAATAATGATCTTTATCAGTTTAAACTACAGAGCCAACAGGCACCTTACCGTTTGGCAGTTTGGAAACATTTTGCTTTGAAAATTATGGTTGTGAATCTTGGTAATTAAATTTTTCTTCAATGTTATTATTGGTTTCTTCTGTAAATTGTATTGAAAGTATTGAATCGTGGCTTTAGTATTGCAATATGTATCGTATCGTGAATTAAGGGCCGGGGGCGTATCGTTTCAGCCCTACAAACTATGTGGATCTATTTTCTTTACTAGTCGAGCCTACCAACTTGTTGGTTTGCCGACTCCCGACTCGATGTTTAATCTTTGGGTCGGTAGGTAGGGAAATTTTTTTTCCCCAAAATTTGTGCCAAAATTAAATAGAAAAAAGGTGTGCAAACAACTGGATTTCAACAAAAAAAATTATGCTTAGATTAATTGTTAATAAAAATATCTCGAGTCAGGTACTTTTTTGTCAGTCGGTCAGGAGAGGGCAAACAAACAATTTTTTAAAGATGGCCTTGACTGTAATTTTAAAACATTCATTGATTAGGCCTGAATAAATAAATAGTGTGTTTCCGGTTCCCCAACCATCCCTAATTTATTTATCGGTACATTAGCAAAAAAAAAAAAAAGTTATATTTTCATACACCACTGTTCCACTGAAAATATAGTCCCAACTAGATTTCAAACTTGGTAAACTCTTTCTATGCCAAGTTGTACAATTGTAAGATGAAAAGAAAAATATTATGTTTTATATTCCTAACATCTCAGTATAATGGACATCTGTATAATTTAATATTTTAATTAATCAGAAACCGGATAAGACTTGCAAGACAAATTTTTTACATGATAATACTCATCAATGGGCCCTTTACTAAAATGACTGGGTAAAAGGTCCATGCCCATGTGCAAATCTGGGGCAGTATTGAAAACGTTTATTTCTACTGAAATGGACAAGATACAAAAGGACGTCAATGTAATTGTTAACGTAAATACCTCCAAGATGAACAACACGCCTGGCCTAATTTTTGATGCTCTTCTACAATTATGAATTTCAGGTTGTCTTGCAAGAAAGAAAAAGACCCTACAGTGCTTTTTGGACGATCTAAAGTGGGCTAAAGGTAATCAAAATAACCAGATGATCTTTTTTAGACTCGCATCTCTTTTATTGGTGCTATTTATTAGCCATCATGTCAGTTAATCTGGCAACACTTTTTAGCAATTTTAAGTCACCTGAATCACTCAGGTGACCTTTTGCGATCCATGTTTGTTCCTGTCGTCTATTAACATTTGATCATTTTCAACTTCTTCTCAAATACTATTGAGCCAATCTTGACCAAATTTGGTATTTAGCACCTGTAGGGTGAGGGGAACATAAATTATAAATTTCATGACCCCCACCCATAAGGGACCTTAAATTTTGGGTAAAAATTGTAAAAATTTATGCATTTTATAAAAATCTTCTTCTCTACTCTAAGGCATGTAACAAACAAAGTACATAGTAATGATTCGCAAGGGGTCCTCTACCAAAATTGTAAATTTCATTACCCCAGGTCAGGGGTTCTGGTGCAAGGGCATGGCTTTATTGATCAGAAAGGGAAAATGCATCAATTCTTTAAAAAATCTTCTTCTCTCTTACCAGGCATATAGCAAACAATCTGAGTATATATTAGTAATAACAAGCAATTTTTAAAGTAAATGATATGCAATTGATATGTAGGCATAGTCTCCTGAAGGGGGGTCATCTGGATGATCCTTATACCAATGATATGAAAATCTTGAAATTGTTTAGATACATTCCCTTAAGCTATACAGTTGGACTTCAGATATCTGGATGCCATTTATCTGGATGCTTCAGTTTCCGGTCTATTTTATTTGGGAATGGAATTTTTAAATGATATTTTGTCTTGTTTATCTGGAATTCTGCGTTCCAGATCCGGGCGGTAAATTTAAACAGTCAGTGTACACTAGACTTCTTGTCTAAGCTGATCATGAGTGTTAATTGTTGTAAAATCATCTAGCATTTTAAAAAATACTATTTTGAGACACGCTGATACAAGTGATAAAGCGATAGAATTTTTTCTTTTTTTTTTTTGACCATGGCATTATAAACTGCTATTACTCTACTGGCTTATTCTATGATGCGCAGTAGTGCATCATTGTCAATATGCCATCAGAGCAATTGCTGTTCATTTTGACTTGCATCTATGGAGTTACAAACAAATCTGGTAGTTACAAGGAATATAGAGCAAAAGTGCAATAGGTATGGTCATCTGGTCATGATTTCATAGGTAGAAAATTGTTGAAGGAAGACATCTACAGATTTTGGGATCATTCAATCCAAGGTTAAGATTAATGGTGTCTGTTAGCTGTTCGAGCAGCACTGTTGGGCTTTAGATGACTTTTTGTCAGTTTTAAAGAAAAAAGTATCTTTAAATCAAATGATAATGAATTAATGTCACTCCTCATCAAAATTTGATAACTCTTAAATCCAGGAATTATTTGTGAATGTCATATATTTCAGCTTTTATGGTAGTCTAATAGTGTTACTATTGCATGTTACTAATCATCAGTGAGTTTTGCTAAGTGATATAACAGAGAACCCATATCCTTCATGTTTAAAGTTCGTGAGTTTCACACTTTAGTCTGCCATTTAAAAGTTTTGTACACAAGTCTCCTCTTTTCCTATATTTTCCATTACAACTCGGCTGGCTAAAAATTCTATAACTTTAAAAAAAATAACTTGATACTATAGTAAAATTTCTTTTAATTTTAATTTATATGTATAAAAAAACTGGCAACACCTTTTAGGAAGATAACAGCACTTAAAAATTCAGTGTGCAGAAGATCGGACAATCTTGAGCACTTTAGTTATTGGCAGTTTCATAGCTTTATTTTTATGCATCCATTCAGTTGTATTTTCAATGTCTACAAATGTTTAGATTATTTTTTGTAGAAAGTCAGGATGGTGCACTTAAGAAGGGACATGCACCTAAGAGGAAAGGAAAACAGAGAGGTTACAAGGTAACTTATGTTATTATAAAGAGGCAGTAAATAGTCCATACTTTGAGCTAAGATTGTCCATCAATTATGAGGCAAATAAGTGATCCATACTTTGAGAGCTACTAGATTGTCCATCAATTATGAGGCAGATAAAAAGTCCAATAAGTCCAGACTGAGAGCTAAGATTTTTAATCAATTAGGAGGCAGATAAATAGTCAATTCTTTAAGAGCTAAGATTGTCCACCAATTAGAAGGCAGTTAAATAGTCCATACTTTGGGCACAAAGGTTGTCCAGCGATTAAGAGGCAAATGAAAAATCTGTACTTGAGAGTGAAAATTGTCCATTAATTAGGAGACAGTTAAATAGTCCATACTTTGGGAGCTAAGATTGTCCATCAATTATGAGGAAGAAAAATAGTCCATTCTTTAGGAGTTAAGTTCGTCCACTAATTAGGAGGCAGTTAAATAGTCCAGACTTTGGGAGCTAAGATTGTCCATCAATTATGAGGAAGAAAAATAGTCCATTCTTTAGGAGTTAAGTTTGTCCACTAATTAGGAGGCAGTTTTTAAATCGAGGCAGACTACTGACAAAGAAGTTGATGGTCAGGGGTTTCAACAGTCTGGCGTGTTTCATACCGATTGTTAGACCGTTCTTGGCACACTGATTTTGACTACGGATAACTCCATTTACCTGATCAAGAGATAGGGCTCACGGAGGGTGTGACCGGTCGACGGGGGATGCTTACTCCTCCTAGGCACCTGATCCCACCTCTGGTGTGTCCAGGGGTCCGTGTTTGCCCAACTCTCTATTTTGTATTGCTTATAGGAGTTATGGGGTCGGTCGCTGTTCGTTATCTTCACCTTTCATAAATGACATCAAAGTTGATTTTCAAAAATGATATTTCATTGAATGGTATTGATATGCCTATTGAGATAAGTTTAAACCAACTTTTATTAGTGTGTGCAAAAAATATTTGCAACAATGCGAGACCTCTTTGGCATGAATATCAGTAGTCGTGGACAGACAACTTTTGCAAGTAAAAATAGATGCACAATGAATAAACATCATGAAACCTAAATCGTAAATTTGTGGTCCCGGACTACTTTGATGCTTGTGGTCCACAAAATTACTTTGTTACTAATAAAGTTGGTTTATTTATATAATTGTCCCAGTCCTATACCTAAATGTGGATTTTCTTTTCTTGAAAATTAAAGAATGTGACATATACTAACTCAAGCATGCTAATGATACCTCATAACAATCATTGATATTAACTCTTAATACTTTCTAATGCTTGTTCACAAGTAATTCTGCCTCGCATGAATTTCATGTGAAATTCGTGTGAAAAGAGCACTCACATGAATTTTACGTGAGAACGTTTCATGCGAAATTCACATGAAGTGATTTTCATGTTTACATATATATGTAGATATGATTTTGTGATATGTTGCACACAAAAAAATCATGTGAAATTCATGCGAGAAAATTTCATATAAAATTCATGTGAAGTGTATTTCATGTGAAAATCATGTAATTGCTCTCTTCACATGAAATCCACATGAGGCACAATTGGCTATGACACTCCCCTACCATTGAAACCGTGGGGAGTACAGGTTTTATCTCGGTCTGTATGTCAGTCAGTCTGTCCCCACTTGGTTTTCCTCACTTTTTTGTTATGGTTTTGAGAACTGATTTGAAACTTGCTGTGTAGTTTCAAGGAGATAGTGGACATGTGTTGCTTATGCAACTCAAACTAATCGATAAATACAATATTTACCAATGCAAATTGCATTCTTTCATGTAAGAAGTTAGTGGTAAATGGTCATTTATAATTTTGCTCATATATCCACTTTTCTTATATTTTCAATTACAGCTCAGCTGGGAAAGACTACTATAACTTTGCAAAAACACCTAGATACCATAGCAACATTTTATTTTGATTTTAATTGATATATAAAGTGTATAAATGTTCTAATTCATCTTATATCAGAAAACTAATTCAACTCTAATACATAATTTGAATGATTAAAGAAATAAAAAATCAACATAGAAAGGTACATGTACATTTTTGCTTTATTAGAGTAGGCAAAGTTGAAACTGTTAGAACTCAATGTTTTTACTATAGCGGTATGTTGTTTCAGTATGATAAACAATTTATTGCATGAATATTTGGGAGATATGAAGATTTATTCCCCCAGAAAAATCATATTTCCCTCGGGCGATGCCTTTGGGAAATAAGAATTTTCTTGGGGGATTAAATCTTCATATCTCCCGAATATTCATGCTATAAATGTATATTGTCTAACAAATGAAATTTATTTTAATCATTCAAAATTTGGGAGTAACATTTTAGGTGTTTACTTTTCAGGATGATTGCCTACTCATTAATGACACTCCACTATATGAGAATAACCAAAAGAGCAATGCAGAAGTTCAGAGACCAAAAAAAAGGAGAATACACAAAGGTCACGAGGTGAGAAAAAGACACAGAGTTAAGAAATAGAAGAAAAGTTTCTTATACATTTTTTGTCGAAAAAGAATTTAAGTTTACAAAGAAATCTTTCTGAGGATGAATTTTAGTACATGTATTTTCAATAATAATTGGGAGCAGTGGATGGAGTCTGAAGGTCAGAAGAAGAGTATCTGTTCAGAGAGTATTGATGACACTCCACTAAAAGAGAATAACCAAAATAGTCATGCACCTGCAGAAGCTCAAAGACCGGAGAAAAAATGGATACACAAAGGTCGCAAGGTAAAAAAAAGACACAGAGTTAAGAAACAGAGGAAAAGTTTTTGTGCATTTATTGTCTAAAAAAAGAACAAGAAATCCTTCGTATGATGAATTTTAGTATTTTCAAATAATAATTAGGAGCAGTGGATGGAATCTGAAGGTCAGAAGAAGAGTATCTGTTCAGAGAGTATTGATGACACTCCACTAAAAGAGAATGACCACATTAGCCATACAAAGGCTCAAAGACCAAAGAAAAGAAGGATGAATAAAGGTCACAAGGTAAGAAAAAGGTGCAGCATTTGAGTTTCTCATACATTTATTGTCTACAAAAGTTTAAGTTGAACCTACAAATCCTTCTGAGGATTAATTTTAATATTTTCAAATTATGATAAGGAGCATTGGATCGAGTATGCAGATCCGCAGATGAGTTATATAATTGGTGGTCAGGAGGAGAACTGCCCAGAGAGTAACAGAGACTGTCCAGAAAGTAACGAAGGTCAGCAGAACTGTCCAGAGAGTGACCGAGATTGTCCAGAAATGGATGGATGTCAGCAGAAATGTCCAGAGAGTGACAGAGATAGTCCAGAACTAGACGGAGGTCAGCAGAACGGTCCAAAGAGTGACCGAGACTGTCCAGAACTAGATGGAGGTCAACAGAACTGTCCAGAGAGTGACGGAGATTGTCCAGAACTAGAGGGAGGTCAACAGAACTGTCAAGAGAGTGACGGAGACTGTCCAGAACTAGACGGATGTCAACAGAACGGTCCAGAGAGTGACCGAGACTGTCCAGAACTAGAGGGAGGTCAGCAGAACTGTCCAGAGAGTGACCGAGACTGTCCAGAACTAGACGGAGGTCAACAGAACTGTCCAGAGAGTGACCGAGACTGTCCAGAACTAGATGGAGGTCAACAGAACTGTCAAGAGAGTGACGGAGACTGTCCAGAACTAGACGGATGTCAACAGAACGGTCCAGAGAGTGACCGAGACTGTCCAGAACTAGAGGGAGGTCAGCAGAACTGTCCAGAGAGTGACCGAGACTGTCCAGAACTAGACGGAGGTCAACAGAACTGTCCAGAGAGTGACCGAGACTGTGCAGAACTAGAGGGAAGTCAGCAGAACTGTCCAGAGAGTGACCGAGACTGTCCAGAACTAGACGGAGGTCAACAGAACTGTCCAGAGAGTGACCGAGACTGTCCAGAACTAGATGGAGGTCAACAGAACTGTCAAGAGAGTGACGGAGACTGTCCAGAACTAGACGGATGTCAACAGAACGGTCCAGAGAGTGACCGAGACTGTCCAGAACTAGAGGGAGGTCAGCAGAACTGTCCAGAGAGTGACCGAGACTGTCCAGAACTAGACGGAGGTCAACAGAACTGTCCAGAGAGTGACCGAGATCTTTTAGAAATTTACGGAGGTCAGCAGTTGAAGGCCGACAGCGACTTTGAGGATTTTGATGATTTCAATGATCCTGACTATATTGTAGAAAGCGAAGGAACTGATGGAAGTGACAGTGACTCAATCACTGATGTTGAAAATGTTGAAAAAGTCGTAAAGTCACAGAATCATGTTGCAGGATTAAAAAAGAACATTACTAGAACAGATGATGGATATTTGAATATAGACAACTTTCCAGACAGTGCTTCAGGATTGGACAAGAACTGTATTGGATCAGATGACCAACCAGGCAAGAGAGGATCTGATTGTGTATCCGTTTTGGAAAAGAAAATCACTACATCAGAAGATGGTTATTTAAACTTGGACGACCCACCATGCAAGAGAGAACTTGATGAAAATGATTGTCTGTTTGATAAAAAGTTTCCAAATGTTTTCATTAAGGGATTAAAAAAAGAGAATGCAAACTCCAAGCACAATAGGGTATATGATTGTGTGCATGCATGTTTTTACTGTCATGAAATATTCACCAACATACAAAGTCATCTTGAACGTAGACATTTAAACCATGACAAGGTGAAAGCCATTAAAGAGCTGAAAGACTGTAAGATGAAGGACACGAATCAGGAGAAAATTAAAGAGTTGGAGAGAAGGCTGACTTCAGATATGAAATTGCTACGAAACTTGGGTGATCACCTTCATAACATGAAAGTACTGAGACATAAAGAAGGTGAGCTTCTTTTGCCTAGGAGAAGAACTGTCACATTTAATCTTGAGGAGTACGGTCCATGCCCTAGTTGTAAAGAATGGATGATACTGAATTCATCTATAACTAACCATCAGAAAACATGTCCAGTGAGAAGTGAAGACTACCACAAAGGTTACACAATGATACAAGTAGGAATCATAACAGGGAAAGTAAAACCTACAGGATCCAAAAGGATTGTTAAAGAAGTGTTCCCTTCAATGAAAAAGGACAAAATTGCAGAGATTTGTATGGCCGATCCACTCATTCTTGCATTAGGAGATGTTTGGTTTATGAAAAACATTGACAATAAAAGAAAAAGAAAATACTACGCAAGTTTTCATATGAGGTTGGCAGCCCGCCTCCTATTGGCATTCAGAAATTCAGTGGAAAGAATGGACAGTTCAATGAGTGAAATGTTAAGTCCAGGCAACTTTGACAAAGTAACAGAAATAGCGCTTCAAATTTGCAATGATAATGAAGATGGTGAACTCCAGCATCCAAGCACAGCTGTCAAAACAGGTTTCGATCTCATGAGAATGGCATCTTTAAAAGTAGGAATTTCCATTAAAACACAAGACAAAGTAATGAGGAAAGAGGGAGAAGAATTCATGTTTCTCATGAGTAAGGAATGGAGTTTCAAAGTTAACAAGATTGCAAGATCTACTTTGTCAGAGCGAATGTTTAATAGGAAAAAAGAGCTCCCTCACCCTGAAGACATAGTCAAGTTATCTTCTTACTTAGTGGAAAACTTGGAATCTCTAGATTTAACTTACACTGCTGTCAGTGGCTTGATGTTCAGACGCATTGTCATGTTAGTGGAAGCACGTCTTCTGTTATACAACCGCAGGAGACCGGGAGAACTAGAAGCTCTGAGGTAAGACAAGTTCCATATAATTGAATTTATGTTTTTAACAAAAAATTAGGCTTTTAAGTCTATGATGTCAATCTTATTTTTATGGCTCCATCTTGCAAGAGCATTATATGTTACTGTACAGGTAAGGTTGGTAGACTACATGCAAAATTTTTTGTTTCTCTTTTTAGCCTGCAGTGTTACAGAAATAGATCAAAAGGAGTCACAGAAACCGATCTTTCTCTCAGAGAAAAGTTAACAAAATTGGAAAAGGAAATGCTAGAAAATCAAGAGTTAGTTGAAATCCGTGGAAAGGTGAGCATCTTGGAGACAATATATTTAATATTTGTTAAGATACAAGTACATGTAAGTATTTAGATTCACAACCTGAAACCTGTGTTACTGTGATAATGTTAAATCATTAAAACTAGTTAAATGATAAGTGGGATATTTTAAAGTATTTGGCAGTACTGCAAGTCTTATTATCTCTTTGTGCAACTTGTTGAGAAGTGGATATAGCATCGCTATGTGTATGAAAGTGTGTGGGTATACTAGTGTACAAAAACTTGTGAGTATGATTGAAAGAAAGCCTTACTACCTAGAATCATCAAACTGTGCGTACTTCTTAAGCATTGTAGTAAGTCAAATCCAATTCATTTCCAAAGTTATCGGTGAATATTTCTCAATATATCCAATATTATCCAGTTGATACGACTTGCTTCTTATGTGCAAGTTAACAATACAAAACAATATATGAACCAGTTAACTTTGCTAAATGTATTGACATTCAAGGAAAGACCAAATTTTACAGTATATCTGGTGAAAGGTGAGCTAACTCTGTGAGTGTGTGTATTGCAACACATTGGAAAAACATTTCCTGTTGCGAGGGGATCCTCCGCTTGTTAATTTTAGTTTGAATTTTAATACCATTTCAAAGAATTTTTAAAAAATTGAAAACAAGAAATCAATTTTTAGTGAAATGTTTAGGTTTTCATTTTATTGTGTCTCTGGCAAGTGATATTGACCTATGTAGTGAATACCATACAATTTTATTGAGCTTTTTAGTGAGAAGATGTAGCCAATTTTCCGTGATTCAGAAAAATTAAATAGTTTGTCTCTTTTTGTCAGAATGGGACCAGAGTACCGGTCATATGTCCGAAGGAGGTCATCCCTAGCATGAAATATCTTGCAAATGAAGAAGTACGCAAAAAGGCTGGTATAAAAGAGGGAAATCCTTTTCTCTTTGCAAATACTGGTAAGATGTCATAAAACATGTTTAAATGCAATTCATTTTGATTGAGGATATTAAAAAACTAGTTCTTGAAAGAGCTGAAATCAATCAATTTAATTAAAATTAAATCCTTTACATTCCCATATTTTGATATGTTGCTGTGAGGATCTAACAACATCCCGTACAGGGTCACCTCAGAGCGACCTTTCAATTAGCCAATAAAATTGCTGCTGCCGAAATCTTGGCTGGTAGTTCGGACGTGTTTCTTATTCACAGACTGACCTAAAAGCCCGAGGTGTGTCGTGTAGTAAACAAATCCAGGCGAGGTGCATGCTATATAGAAACGTGTCAATGGTAGTTTGTTTTTGTTGTTCGCATGAAAGAATGGCCTATTAAACGGACTTGATGCACAGTTTTAGCAAGAAAAACTTCAATCAACATAAAACAGACAGTAGGGCATCATACTTTTAAGAGGTGAAGCCGTAGAACTTTTTTTAGACTTGTGTATGGAAGCTCGAATCTAATTGGCTAGAATTTGTATGTATATTCATACTTGAAAGGTCGCTCTGAGGTGACCCCATATGGAATGTTGTTAGATCCTCACAGTGACATATCAAAATACGAGAGCGTGAAGGATCCAATTTTAATTAGATTGGAAATCAATTGGCCAAAAGAAAAAGTAGTTGCTGTTAAATATCACAATTTTGGTGAGCTATGTCAACAAACAGGATGTATATTTTTATATTCTCATATAACTTTCTTGTTTGTATATCATCATAGTGTGTGCATGAGTAATGTTTGAATTTTTTACTCTGTGACTAAGTATAAGCAGATTTTTCATGGATTTTTTTTTTATTTTCTCAAAGTAGCTACTGCTGTGGGTATTTGTTTCATGAAGTGTATTGTTTTAAGGTGTTGATAACAGTTTGGTTAATTTTGCAATTTTTATGTGTTTAACAGCTGAAGATGTTGTGCGGGCTGGGAACAGTCTGGAGGAACTCCGAACAGAGTGTCCATCACTTAAATTTCCTGACAGAATCTATGCAACTAACCTAAGAAAATATTGTGCTACTATTGCCCAAGTAAGTTTTTATTTGCTTCATACTGGCCTATTGTGCTTTGTTGTGGACTGTTGGTTGTCTCTAAGAGCAATTTATGATTTGATCTTCTTTGACATAACCAGGTAAAGAATTAGGTTAGCAGGGAATAGCAGCAAAAATAAAATTCAGAATTTTGTCATTCTGTTGCCAATGAGCAAGGATACTTTTATTAAAATTGTGAAGTTGTGAAAATCTACTTTTTAGTCTTTATACCTAAACATTTTATGTACTGTTTAAGGAACATTATTATACCTCTAATGATTTTTAGTCGAGTTGCAACAAAGTTGAACTCGGTTCCTTATATAAATATAGATTGTTAAATGTGGATAATTCCCTAAAAATCGCTAGGAATGGACTACTGTAAAATGAGAATATTTAGCGCACTATTTATTTTAGCTCCTTTAACGCAGACGTACGATTGCACTAAATTAAGTTGTGTGCTAAAATCTAAAAATACTAAAGTATGACCAGGTGGTATCGTTGCGCTAAAATAAGTTTGCGCCAAAAGGTTTTCATTGCTGATTGCGCTAAAATATGTTTGCACCTCAATGATGTACTTTAACTGTATACTAATACATGTATTTCCATAAATATGAACACTCTAAACTCCTAATTGGGGGAATGATACCCCTAGCACCTCACTGATTCACTTATGAAATAGTAAAATTTTGGTCTTATTTTCAGTTTAAATCTTTTTACTCCTTATATATTCTCTCTTTTTAGCTCACCTGAGCCAAAGGCTCAAGTGAGCTTTTCTGATCAAAATTTGTTTGTTGTCTGTCGGCGTCGGCGCTGTAAACTTTTCACATTTTCATCTTCTTCTCCAAAACCACTGGGTCAATTTCAACCAAACTTGGCACAAAGCATCCTTAGGTAAAGGGATTTCAAGTTTGTTCAAATGAAGGGTCATGCCCCTTTCAAAGGGGAGATAATCACAGAAATACAAAAATAGGGTGGGGTCATTTAAAAATCTTCTTCTCAAGAACCACTGGGCCAGAAGAGCTGAGATTTACATGAAAGCTTCCTGACTTAGTGCAAATTTAAGATTGTTCAAATCATGGCCCCCGGGGGTAGGTTGCCAAACAATAGGGGATCAAAGTTTTACATGGGAATAAATAGAGAAAATCTTCTCAAGAACCACTAGGCTAGAAGAGCTGAAATTTACATGGAAGCTTCCTGACATAGTGCAGATTCAAGTTTGTTAAAATCATGGCCCCTGGGGGTAGGATGGGGCCACAATAGGGGATCAACGTTTTACATGGGAATAAATAGGGAAAATCTTCTTCTCCAGAACCACTTGGCCAGAAGAGCTGAAATTTACATGAAAGCTTCCTTACATAGTGCAGATTCAAGTTTGTTAAAATCATAGCCCCCGGGGGTAGGATGGGGCCACAATAGGGGATCAAAGTTTTACATGGGATTAAATAGGGAAAATCTTTAAATATATATGTCTCAAGAACCAATGGGCCAGAAGAGCTGAGATTTACATGAAAGCTTCCTGACGTAGTGCAGATTCAAGTTTGTTCAAATCATGGCCCCCGGGGATAGGTTGGGGCCACAATAGGGGATCAAAGTTTTACATACAAATATATAATGAAAATCTTTTAAAACTTGGACCAGAAGAGTTTATATTTACATGAAAGCTTCCTGACATAGTGCAGATTTACGTTTGTTAAAACCATGGCCCCCAGGGGTAGGGTGGGGCCACAATACGGGATCACAGATTTACATGGGAATATATAGGGAAAATCTTTAAAATCTTCTTCTCAAGAACCAATGAGCCAGAAAAGTTTACATTTACATGAAAGCTTCCTGATATAATGCGGATTCAAATTTGTTCAAACCATGGCCCCCAGGGGTAGGGTTGGGCCACAATAGGGGATCAAAGTTTTACATAGAAATATATAGGGGATATCTTTAAAAATCTTCTTAAGGTATTCAATGTACATGAATAATGAAAGGATAATGAACACTTTTGAAGGATTTAAATCAACATAAATGTTTATTGTTAAATAATGATGAAAGTGAAGTAGATGAAATTCACATGACTGATAAATGATAAGAAGCTGACCTTTTTTTCACTTGAGACTTTTTTGAAGAGTTATCTGCCCTTGTAAAAATAAGATAAATCTAATTTTCTGAAAATGTTTGTGGTAAATGATTAATTTTATTTCATATTTTCATAAAGAGAAAGTGTATGTAACTTTCTACCAAGAGAATTGTATGAAAATATAATTTCTTTTTAAAATATTGTAATAAAACATGCTTTTCCCATAGACTTCAATGTTAAATTCTAGGTGAAATAAATCAAGCAGTAAACAAAATTTTGAAAATTCCTATGGTGGATTATTTCTATTTGATGAACCCTTCAAAATGATACCATAATTACAAAAATCCCACTTTCCATTTATTAGATATGAAATATGGTCGTTATACATTGAATACCTTAAGAACCATTGGGCCAGAGAAGTTTACATTTACTTAAAAGCTTCCTGACATAGTGCAGATTCAAGTTTGTTAACATCACGGCCCCCGGAGGTAGGGTGGGGCCACAATAGGGGATCAAGTTTTACATACAAATATATAGTGAAAATCTTCTCAAGAACCACTGGGCCAGAAAATTTTACATTTACATGAAAGTTTTCTGACATAGTGCAGATTCAAGATTGTAAAAATCATGCCCCCTGGGGGTAGGTTGGGGCCATAATAGGGATCAAAGTTTTACATGCGAATATGTAGGGAAAATCTTTAAATATGGGCCAAGGTGACTCAGGTGAGCGATGTGGCCCATGGGCCTTTTGTTACAGTTACATGTAGCAATTCAGGGACACAATCCTCTTAACTGATGGACACTTACAGCTCCTAATCTTACCATATAATAGATGGACACATTTAACTCTTTATTTGTAGACTACCTATTTCCTACTTATTGATAGACACTTTTAGCTTGTAATCTTTATAATCGACACAGTTAACTCTTGCAATTTCCTGGTGGTAAGAAGCTTAAGTTGCATTTTGTGGTAATTTGTTGTTTTAAAATGATGATTATTTTAAAATGTGTATTGTACTTTGTCATTATTAGGTTATTGGGCTCAAGGATCATGAACTTAAGTACTTGTGTAGACACATGGGACACACAATGCAAGTTCATGAACTACATTATCGCAGCACATCAGGTCTAATAGAAAGACTTGAAATTGCCAAACTTATGGTTATGCAGGAATGTAATGTAGTTGGGAAGTTCCATGGGAAAAGTTTAAAAGATATTACTTTTGAAGGCAAGTACATGTACCTTGTAGACTTTTCTGTGAGAATTAAGCAAAACTGATTATTATGTATACTTATAAATGAAGAATTTTTTTAATAAACTAGGAAATGTTTGTACCAGAGTTACTGCTTGCACCTTTAATATTGCATCACATTTGAGATGATGTCCGTAAACTATAATTGATTTTTACTGATCAGCAATTATTGTGAAATCAATTTAAAACCTACTTTCATTTACGATAAACTACCCTGAAATAGCACGTTTTGGGGGATCTAAGTCATTAGGAGTTTTTATGAAAATGGCAGCAAAAAATAATATAATATTAAATAAATCCGTTAATAGTCAATATATTAATAGGAAATTGATTTAAGGTATATATAGGAATTAGGATGTGATAATTGTTAATTAAATAAAATGCAACAATTCGTTTCTTCAATCTGCGATTTTAGTTTTGATGGAAATTTCCAGAAGATGCTCAAGTAGCCAGGCCTTCAAGCGGCCCTATATTTTCTATAATTCCTATAAAATCCCTATATATTTGATAACCCCCTATAATCCCTATATGTTTGCATGAAAATGGCATTTTCCCTATATTAGCCCTATAAATTCCAATAAATTTGTGGAAAATTAATTTTTTCTTTTCTTTTTTGGCTCGCTACGCTCACTTAGGACAATGTAGTTATCCTAACATGTTCACCCCCCAAAAAATGTATTGGATTAAAATTATTAAATTTGCAATTGGTCTGTGTCCTCCCTCGTGAGTTAACAATTGAACATTTTTAACTTCTTGATAACTAACATTCCAATTCTTTTCAAATTTGGTATGAAGCATCTTTGGGACAAAGCAGACATAAATTGTAGATTTCAGGACTCCTACACCCCTGGGGCATTAGGGGTGGGGCAAAAACTGCCAATAAGTGACCAGTTTTCAAAAATCTTCTTCTCTAGAACCGCACATGTATAAGAAAAACTAAATGCATAGTGATATAGAGCAGGAAGTCTTCTACCAAAATTGTAAATTTCAAGATCCCCGGGGTAGAGGTTCTGACTCCAGGGCGGAGCCAAACTTGATATATAGTATTTATGTGTAAAAAGAATTTTAAAAGAAGACATCTTCTTTAATGCTATTGATACTAAATTGAAGCTAAACAGATACATGTATTTAGAATGACCAGGTAGCCCTTTACCAAAATTGTAAATTTGATGATCCCAGGGGTAGGGGTTTTAGTATTAGGGTGGGGCCAAAATGGTCAGTGATTAAATTTCTTAACAACTGAACAGTGTGATTTCCCGCGCTTGCGAGGGTATTCATTTAGTCTCAATTAAAATTTTGATATTTCTGTTTCTGTAATTTTCAATCCTTCTTTTTCAGACATTCTTGATAATGAAGACATTGTCCTCGGAGAAGGAGAAGCCCATAGAGAAGAAGAAGCTCCTTCAGTAGAAGGTACTAGGAAGATTTGAAATATATTTTTTTAAGTCACCTCAAGGCTGCAATTCTCTGAGAGCAGGTTTAAGCATTTATTTATATTTAATTTTTTTTTTACCAGATACAGGTCTAGCTCTTGATGACATGGCACTAAACACGTTGAACATTGAAGAGGATGTATTAGTAACGAGAAAGAAACCTAAGAAGAGTAAGTCGTATAATTGAGAAGAGAATTACTCAGATGACCTATTCAATCATTCGTCTTCTGTCATTGTGCGTTACCATTTGAACACTATTAACTTCTTCTCAAATACTGCTTATATTACCTGGATAATAGTTACAAATTAACAAAAAAGGGAGTAAGTCAAGTCAACATGTACATGTTAACAACACATTCCTTGTACCATGTGCACAATGATTGAATTAGAACTGAGTTGCCACCCCTAAACCATATATATTCTTACTGCTCATGTCAAGATGCATTGATTCTTATGTCAGGCAAGTACCCCGGGATCATCCCCTACACCCTAATTATTTAATTGGTCAAATATCTTGAAAAAAAAACTTTAATCCCCACCCCTAACTACGGTATATATTTTCTTGCTGCTCATGTCAAGATGCATTGAGTATTCTGTTGGCCAAGTGCCAAGTTGCAGATTAGTTCAGATTAAATTTACTGGTGGAAAAAGATTCATGGAGATTTTAAATGAAGTACATGTACATTGTAAGCGAATGTTGTCATTTTAAAACAACTTAAATGCATTAAAAATATCATTACCATTTAGGTACAAGAAAGGCATGGACTAAAGAGGAAGAAGAAGAAATGAGAAAATATTTTGAGGAATACTTTGATGGTAAAAAGAAGAAAACTTGCCCAAGTAGAGCGGAGTGCCAAAGAGCAATTGAATTAAGCAGAAAAAATGGAGGATGCATTCACTTAAGAAATTGGGAGACCATAAAAAAGAAAGTAAATAATTTTCTCTGCAGCTTTGGCAAGAAGAAGTGAATTCTGAAAGGAAAAGTCATACAAAAGGCCAGGACAGATTTTTTTCCAGCATACTTACACTGTATACTTAGGCTAGTGACATAAAAAAAATCTGAACAGATAAACTCATTCAGATTAATAATCAATAATGACAAATACACAGGATGTAAGCTGTAAGTGAAAGGACATAGTTTTCATCATGATTGTCTTGCATTCTTCTATTTCATTTTGTGTTCAACTCAGTTACAAAGAAATTGTACAAGAATTTTTCATAAACTTAACACAAAGGTTCCAGTTAGTGAGACCAGATCTATAGTGTATTAAATATTTTTTTTAAAGATTCTTTTTATTACATTATTACTGACAGCAGTTTTTGCATTCATATTTATTGGACAGTTTTATTCAAAGAGTAAATGAAATAATTCATGGTTGGGGGAGTTAAATGACATTGTTCTTCCTCTTATAGTTACCTTGCTTGTCCTGTTTTGTGTTTCAACTTATTTTTGAAATACTATGATTATTTCTGAAATAAGAATTATATCTTTATAGAGAAAGCATTTTAACTGTGCTAACTTGGGCTTGACCTTTGACTTAGCAATTCCTGATTGGATTTTTTAAGTCAATTTTTGAAAGCAGTTATCAATTTTGGATCCATATAACCAAGTTTTGTTTGTATCCACATTGTTAAGAGCATTCTAACCATACACATTGTTACTAAACTTTGAACATTTTTAAATTCCCTGAAAATACTAAGCCAATCTTGACTAGATTTGGTTTAACATCTGTAAGGAAAGGTCAACATTCATGACCCCCACCTCCCAGGCGCTTAGATTTTTGATAAAAGCTGTAAATTGTCTTCAAAAACATCCCCCTTTACTCCTGAGTATTTAGCAGAAAAACTAAGTTAATTGATATGATGAACAAGGAGGCCTCTTCCCATGACCCCTGGGCCCTTTGCTGAAAATGCCTTAAATCTTTGAAATTCCTCTTCTCTACTCCTGTGCATCTTTCCTGCTAAATTAGGCACATGGTTGTGACGGGCTAGGAGGCCTCTGGTTCTGGTGTAAGGATGTGGATCTATTACTTGTAAATAAATAGTGAAAATGCATCAATTTTTTTAAGATTATGGCATGGTGGTTGTTGCAATTGGGTAGGGCTCTTTTGATCATCATTTACATGTATGGTGAAAATTCATACTTTTAAAATCGGTGTATTCTTTAGTTGATTCTGTGTCAAGAGAAATTGATAGGAGTACTGGACACTATTGAACTGATAAAAGATGCGTCATCTACCTCCGCCTCCTCCCCAGTCCCAAGTTATTTTTATGAACATGAATGGTCAAGAGATTTGATTACTATTCAGATCGCCCATCGTAACTCTTTCTTTTTTTTTATCCATGTGTTGCAACCAATTAAATGAGGTCTAAGATTGTGCCCTATTGGGTTGTTCCCAGCCCCCACCCACCCATCCAAATTTTGACAAAAGTCTTGGATCCTTGGTTATCATACAAGTCTCTTTTCTGAGCCAAAAATCATCCTGCATCTGATTATTTTACTTTGTTATATATTGAATCTATGGATCCTTCAAAAGTTAATATATTGCCATGTACATGTTGTTTGAGTTTGACCCTCTGAACCATGGCTTGACCAACTGTTCACTGTAAAACTTTGACATAGCAAGGTTATGGTATGTCAGATATTTTCTAGAACATATTCATCTTTGTTTGACTGTAATTCAGATCAGAATTTAGATACAACAGAGATTTGAAACTTAAAAGTAACGGCCGTTTTAAAAAGAAACTTTTGTTACATGCTTTTTTTGCGATTGTAGAGATTATTATCGCTTTCTTAAATTGATTGAATAAAGACATTTGATTAAATAATGATTCGTTTCTTCATTTTATGAAATAGCCTTACTGTATTGTCTGCAGATAGGAAAGGAAATAGAATTTAAGTATCACTTGCCTATGGGAATGATGACACCATTGTAGCAACCATTAATGATATAAAATCCACTAATGATAAAATTTGCATTAACAGATGCATTTGCGTTCGTTAATGCAAAAAATATATCATTAATGATTCACCATCATAACCATTACTGATAAATCATTCGCTAATGAAAAACTTTTTCATTAGAGGACAGACGAATCGTCCACTAATGATAAAAATTGAAATTGGAAGATATGTACAATTTCTTCCACTAATGATAAAAAATAAAATGCATTAGTGGATGAATTTTACATTTGTTAATGATATTCTTGAATTTTATAGCATTCAAGGTACCAAATCAATGCGCTTTATGAAGTATGTAGGCGTAAAGCGTCACAGTTCATACCCTCATGTATATTTAAAAAAAATGAAAGTAGCAACTTCTAAAAACATTTTTCCGACCATACTTTGAATTGGATTTATTGATTCCTACAAAAGATTTATGAACCCCATCTCTAAAAGTTAAATATATTTGCAATGTTATTGTTTTCTTGCAACTTACTAATCCTCTGACTATTTCGTGCCAACATGTAGTATAGTCCATTTGAAATAACCATGTAAATACTCGTTTTGTAAAGATTTGTTCCATATATATACATGTGTACATCGCGTTAGATGAAGTCAGAGGATAAGTGAAAATTTAGTATGATGTTTACATACGCCAATGAGCAGATAATTATGAAAATGTGAACTTTGCATTGGTCATCTTCATAAAGCATGTTTTTTTCCTCAAAGTAGTATGAAATAGCATTCTTGTCATCAAGTCGAATCCACATGTTGCTCAGATTACATGTACTTCTCGAAGTTTTTGCACTTGATTAAAGATTCTGTATGCTGCCAAATATCTAGTCTTATATTGTTTTATGATTTTTTTTTTCTTTATAATTACAAACTGCAAAATAATTCAGAAAATGTAAAAGTTTTTTCCCCCAAAGAAAACGGTCATGGGACTCAACTGTGGAAAGAGTGGACTGAACTAGACTACATTTGTATCTGTAAATGAATGTATAGATGTCAAAAAATTTGAAACTTGTATTGTACCAGAGATCTCTCAATGATATTTCGAAATATCTACATTTCCAATGTTTAAATGTTTCTATCAATAAGGAGGAAAGGTATAGTCCACAAATGAAGAGGTAAATGTGTCCATCTATTTTAAAGTAAGATAAGGAGCTAAAAGTGTCCATCAATAGGGAGGAAAGGTATAGTCCACAAATGAAGAGGTAAATGTGTCCATCTATTTTAAAGTAAGATTAGGAGCTAAAAGTGTTCATCAATAGGGAGGAAAGGTATAGTCCACAAATGAAGAGGTAAATGTGTCCATCTATTTTAAATTAAGATTAGGAGCTAAAAGTGTCCATCAATAGGGAGGAAAGGTATAGTCCACAAATGAAGAGGTAAATGTGTCCATCTATTTTAAAGTAAGATTAGGAGCTAAAAGTGTCCATCAAGAAGGAGGATAGGTATAGTCCACAAATGAAGAGGTAAATGTGTCCATCTATTTTAAAGTAAGATTAGGAGCTAAAAGTGTCCATCAAGAAGGAGGATAGGTATAGTCCACAAATGAAGAGGTAAATGTGTCCATCTATTTTAAATTAAGATTAGGAGCTAAAAGTGTCCATCAATAGGGAGGAAAGGTATAGTCCACAAATGAAGAGGTAAATGTGTCCATCTATTTTAAAGTAAGATTAGGAGCTAAAAGTGTCGATCAAGAAGGAGGATAGGTATAGTCCACAAATGAAGAGGTAAATGTGTCCATCTATTTTAAAGTAAGATTAGGAGCTAAAAGTGTCCATCAAGAAGGAGGATAGGTATAGTCCACAAATGAAGAGGTAAATGTGTCCATCTATTTTAAAGTAAGATTAGGAGCTAAAAGTGTCCATCAATAGGGAGGAAAGGTATAGTCCACAAATGAAGAGGTAAATGTGTCCATCTATTTTAAAGTAAGATTAGGAGCTGAAAGTGTCGATCAAGAAGGAGGATAGGTATAGTCCACAAATGAAGAGGTAAATGTGTCCATCTATTTTAAAATAAGATAAGGAGCTAAAAGTGTCCATCAAGAAGGAGGATAGGTATAGTCCACAAATGAAGAGGTAAATGTGTCTATCTATTTTAAAGTAAGATTAGGAGCTAAAAGTGTCCATCAATAGGGAGGAAAGGTATAGTCCACAAATGAAGAGGTAAATGTGTCCATCTATTTTAAAGTAAGATTAGGAGCTAAAAGTGTCCATCAAGAAGGAGGATAGGTATAGTCCACAAATGAAGAGGTAAATGTGTCCATCTATTTTAAAGTAAGATTAGGAGCTAAAAGTGTCCATCAAGAAGGAGGAAAGGTATAGTCCACAAATGAAGAGGTAAATGTGTCCATCTATTTTAAATTAAGATTAGGAGCTAAAAGTGTCCATCAATAGGGAGGAAAGGTATAGTCCAGAAATAAAGAGTTAAATGTGCCCATCTATAACGAAGAAAGATTATGTACCAAAATGCGTCCATTTATTAGGAGGAAAGAGGAATACACATAAAGAATTGTGTCCATCTGTTGTAAAGAAAGATGAGGAGTTAAAAGTGTCCATCAATAAGGAGGAAAGGGGTAGTCCACAATTAAAGAGTTAAATGTGTCCTATTATAAAGAAAGATTAGGAGCTTAAAGTGTCCATCAATTAGGAGGAAATTTTGGTTCAAAATTTATTGAACACGTAAGCCTACAAATGGCTTTGATTACTTATTAAGAGATCAGAAGTACATATGTATTGGAATACTTCAATGATGATGAACAAGACAAAAAAAGACACCCCACGAATCAAACCTGAATCATCATAACTTATTACCGGTATACACTGTTCCCTTTTTACAATTCCTATTCAAAAGTTGACCTTATTTGATGTTTATTATACAGGAATTTGTTAAATTACTTATTCCAGTCTTATTAGCTCTAAATAAGTATAGTCTATGTAGGTCAAATGGATACTTACTTAAAGGTGTTATTGTCTTTAAAAACAAGTGGACATTTAATTGCAAGCTGATAAGTTTTTTACTTTTGATACGTTGTAAAACAATTTTTATTGATCATATAATTAGATGATATAATAAAGATCAAAAAGCTCATGAACTTTGGACATCTTCAAGCCCATGAATGATGGACATAATTTAACTGATTAATATCAAATTTTGGAACTGGTTCAGTTGGCTCTTAAATATAAACTAAACTTTTAGCTCATAAAACTTTAGCTCATAGTTACTTATTGTTGGTCTGTCTGTCCGTCCGTCTGTCCGTCTGTAAACTTTTCACATTTTCAACTTCTTCTCAACAACCACTGGGCCAATTTCAACCAAAGTTGGCACAAAACATCCTGAGGTAAAGGGAATTCTAAATTTTTAAAATAAAAGGCCAGGCCACCTTCCAAGGGGAGATAATCAAGAAAAGGTAAATATAGGGTAGGGTCATTAAAAAATCTTCTTCTCAAGAACCACTGGGCCAGAAAAGCTGAGATTTATATGAAAGCTTCCTTATATAATGCAGATTCTAAATTGTTAAAATCATGGCCCCCGGGGGTCGGATGGGGCCACAATAGGGGACCAAAGTTTTACATACAAATATATAGGAAAAATCTTTAAAAATCTTCTTCTCAAGAACCACTGAGCCAGAAAAGCTGAGATTTATATGAAAGCTTCCTTATATAATGCAGATTCTGAATTGTTAAAATCATGGTCCCCGGGGGTCGGATGGGGCCACAATAGGGGGTCAAAGTTTTACATACAAATATATAGGAAAAATCTTTAAAAATCTTCTTCTCAAGAACCACTGAGCCAGAAAAGCTGAGATTTATATGAAAGCTTCCTTATATAATGCAGATTCTAAATTGTTAAAATCATGGCCCCCGGGGGTCGGATGGGGCCACAATAGGGGACCAAAGTTTTACATACAAATATATCGGAAAAATCTTTAAAAATCTTCTTCTCAAGAACCACTAAGCCAGAAAAGCTGAGATTTATATGAAAACTTCCTTATATAATGCAGATTCTAAATTGTTAAAATCATGGTCCCCGGGGGTCGGATGGGGCCACAATAGGGGGTCAAAGTTTTACATACAAATATATAGGAAAAATCTTTAAAAATCTTCTTCTCAAGAACCACTGAGCCAGAAAAGCTGAGATTTATATGAAAGCTTCCTTATATAATGCAGATTCTAAATTGTTAAAATCATGGCCCCCGGGGGTCGGATGGGGCCACAATAGGGGACCAAAGTTTTACATACAAATATATCGGAAAAATCTTTAAAAATCTTCTTCTCAAGAACCACTAAGCCAGAAAAGCTGAGATTTATATGAAAACTTCCTTATATAATGCAGATTCTAAATTGTTAAAATCATGGCCCCCGGGGGTCGGATGGGGTCACAATAGGGGGTCAAAATTTTACATACAAATATATAGGAAAAATCTTTAAAACTCTTCTTCTCAAGAACCACTGAGCCAGAAAAGCTGAGATTTATATGAAAGTTTCTTTATATAATGCAGATTCTAAATTGTTAAAATCATGGCCCCCGGGGGTCGGATGGGGCCACAATAGGGGATCAAAGTTTTACATACAAATGTATAGGGAAAATCTTTAAAACTCTTCTTCTCAAGAACCACTGAGCCAGAAAAGCTGAGATTTATATGAAATCTTCCTTATATAATGCAGATTCTAAATTGTTAAAATCATGGTCCGCGGGGGTCGGATGGGGCCACAATAGGGGGTCAAAGTTTTACATACAAATATATAGGAAAAATCTTTAAAAATCTTTTCCCCCAAGAACCACTAAGCCAGAAAAGCTGAGATTTATATGAAAGCTTCCTGATATAGTACAGATTCTAAATTGTTAAAATCATGGCCCCCGGGGATCGGATGGGGCCACAATAGGGGGTCAAAAGGTAAAAAAAAAAATCTTTTTTTTCTTTCGTTTTTTTGTTGATATAGTGCAGATTCAAGTTTGTTAAAATCATGTACCCCGGGGATTGGATGGGGCCTCAAGGGGGGCATCAAAGTTTTACATACAAATTTATAGGAAAAATCTTTTAAAATCTTCTTCTCAAGAACCACTGAGCCAGAAAAGCTGAGGTTTATATGAAAGCTTCCTGATATAGTGCAGATTATAAATTGTTAAGATCATGGCCCCCGGGGGTGGGATGGGGCCACAATAGGGGATCAAAGTTTTACATACAAATATATAGGGACAATCTTTAAAAATCTTCTTCTCAAGAACCATTGGGCCAAAGAAGTTCACATTTACATGAAAGCTTTCTGACATAGTGTAGATTCAAGTTTGCAAAAACCATGGCCTCCAGGGGAAGGTTTGGGGCCATAATAAGGACTACGGTTTTACATGCAAATAGATATGGAAAATCTTCTGATATGGACCAAGGTGACTCAGGTGAGCGATGTGGCCCATGGGCCTCTTGTTTTTTTCCTTACCGATTTTGTTCAGAGGATTTCTCAGAGATGGCTTGATCGATTTACTTCAAATTTTTAGGGTTGATGCATTGCTATCTGAAGTTTATATCTTTTGTTGGATTTTTGAAAAATCACTTCCGGTTGGAAGTTATCCCACTTTTATCGATTTTCAGATGACCATTTTGTCCGGCCAAAATCTCAAAAACCATAAAAGCTAGAGCGCTGAAATTTTCAGTAATGTTAGACGACAAGTTGTAGTTGTGCACATGTGTTTTAAAAATTTCCGGAAGTGCCTAGTATGGAAGCTCAGTAGGGGTCGAAAATGGAGTTTAAAAAAGTGTCCCATTTTTTTCCACGTTTTAAATCATAACTTTTTACTCGTAAATATTTTGCTTAGACGTATATAACAAAAGTTGTACAGTTTATTGAGATCTTTAGTGTCACATGAGGAAATGGGCCCATAGGCCTTATGGCTCGCCTGAACCATTGAATTTCTGTTAAAATGATTAACTTTTTTCTCACGAAACTTTTAATAAGACATGTAGAAGAAAAGTTGTTCAGGTTTGCAAGATTTTTCAAACGATATCAAGAAAAAGGCCCACGGGCCTTATGACTCGCCTTAACAGTCTGATAAATGTCGCAATCAATAACTTTTTTCTCAAGAAAATTTTAATAGGACATGTAGAACAAAATTTGTTCAGTTTTGCGAGATATATCTAGAATGATATAAAAAATAGGCCTCCGGGCGACATGACTCGCCTGATCAGTCTCGAATTTGTATCGCAGTAAATAACATTATTAACTTTATTGTCGAAAAAGAGGCTGACCCCTTTAATTAGTGGCCGAGAGCGGCAGAGATTCTTTAATTTATAGCACTTAAATGATCAATATTTGTAAAACATTACCAAAGCTAAATTGTACGTCTAGACAATATATTTGTTTCATTATTTTTGAACGAAAATATCAGTCAAATTCTTATCTCATCACATCTAAAATTGGACGGAAGACCCACTCGTTGCTCGCAACGAGATCGCATCTAGTTATTATTATTTTTTCCCCTTTCGTCTCCGAGACCGTTGGATGGATTTTCATGAAACTTTCACAGATTATAGAGAACGATGGTACCTCGAGGCATTTTTTCAAAATTCACTTCCGTTCGTGAGATACGTCCGATTTTCCGGTTTTTGAAAGAAACTTTTTCCGGGGGTAAACTTGAAAACCACTAAAGTTAATCGAATGAAACTTTCAGGGATGATAGATCTATTTTCTCTATGGTGCATGCACGTAATAATTTTTGTTGCCGTCACTTCCAGTCGTCACCGGAAGTGATTAAATGAATCATTAATTTCAAACTTTTTTCTTTCAAATTGAAACCTATATTGATTTACTAGGTCTCGTTCTAATTCTCAAAAAATGTTGATCACACCGGAAGTTGAATCTCTATCTTCCGGTTATATCAAAGAAAGACTATTCATTCTCTCATTTTTCAGTGCCATAAATCTCGGTCATTAAACAAGTTAATGAGTTGAGTTTCACATATATTATAGTCACTATGAATGTCTAGAGTAACCTTAAATATTTTTGTAAAATTCACTTCCCGTCATTAGATATTTTGTGGACAAATTCAGACTTTGTTTCCCTGATATCTCCGGAACGAGGATAGATATACATTTGAAACTGGCAGGGGTTATAGATTAGCGATAGTCCATCTTAAACATATTTTATATGTGAGTGTACGTCACTTCCGGTTTTAACAGGAAGTGGTTGAAAATTTACTATATTCACATTTTTTCAACACGATTTCTCAGAGATGGTTTAATGGATTTTCTTGCCAATTATGAAGATGATAGAAAATTGTAGTACCCTTAGACACGATCTTTCATTTTACCAAAATCTACTTCCGTTCGTAAGATATGTCCGATTTCCATTTTTCAAAAAATCATCTTGTCCGGGGGTAATCTCAAAAACGACTAAAGAGGAATAAATGAAACTTTCAGGTATTATAGATCTTTCGATTGTATAGTGCATGCACATTAATTTGTTTTTCGTTATCACTTTCGGTCGTAACCGGAAGTGATTGAAAGAATCACTAATTTCAAACTTTTTCTTTTAAATTGAAACCTACACTAGTTTATTAAGTCTCTTTCAAAGTATTCAAAGAATGTTGACCCCGTAGGTAGTCAAAACGGCTACTTCCGGTTTTTCGATAAAATACTCTTATACCTTTCGTCTTTGTGCCCCCCCCCCCATAAATCTCGTTTATATTTCAAGTGTTTATATGATTTTCAAATATCTTAAGAACAGTATCAACATCTAGAGTTAAGACAATTTTATTTTTCAAAATTCACTTCCGGTCGGTAGTAAGCCACTACTTTTTCTTTCTTTAGTCTGCTTCTTTTTCTTGAGATCTCTTTCAAATAGAGACGTGGAACTTTCAGGGAATATAGACAATAGAGAGTCGCTGTGGTTTATGGGAAAACACATCTGAATATTACTTCCGGCCGTCACCGGAAGTTACGAGAACTGGGTGAAAAGTTCATTAACACACCTCTCATGTCTTGAAAAGGCACATTCTCTGATAGATTTGAATGATTCTCGTAAGAACAGAAAGCTGTGTACCGGAAGTGTTCAAACGGAAGACCTAGTTATTATTAATATATATACGGTGTGACCGTTGGACCGAGCGAAGCATGTAATGTCCATTCGAGTGTCCCAAGTGGTAATCATAATTAGATTGCATAATTCCGTTAAGTATGGTAGGTTATGATTCATTTAAAAATATATATTTTAATGAAATTTTCCTTGCGCTAAAAACACAGTAACATCTCAATATTAAAGGGGTTTATATGGGGACAACAGTTTTACAGGATCCGCCTATTCATTGAACGCGGGAAATAAAACACAAGGCGACGTAAACTGTGTATTGTGACGTCACATTTAGCCTCAACTTTTTTCTCTTTTTCAAAGCAAACAATTATAAACAACAATAAAACATTCCTATGCAATGAAAAAGGCCGTTATAAAACTAAACAAAATTAACCAATACATTCAAAATGGTAAAAATGTAACCGTAATTTTATCGTATATTCTTATTTAAAGAAACTCATGAACTCGTTCATCTATTTAATCGTATTACGGTTTTATATGTAATTATTTGCTGAAACCTGTTACAATGATAATTATACTATTCACTTTGAACAAACTGAGTGTTTAAATTACGAATTGCACGTCAAAGTCTTCTATTATTGGCATTCAAAATAAAACACGAATAACTGTTGAAGCAGGTAATGAAAAAATAAATGGCGGCGCCCATATGGATCACGAAAATTTCAGTGAACGTATATAGAGATTGTCTCTTTTTCTTTTGCTGATTTTGACTTTTTTCTTTTACATACGTGTTACCTTTAGAGCCTTGCTTCGCGGACGGGCCTTCAGCCCGTCCGAGCTTCGCTCGGTATTATTTTTTTTGACCAATTTTGTGCAGGAGTTTTCTCGAAAACTATACAGTGGTTTTCAGTGAAACTTTCAGGGAAAATGTATTTTATTATGAACTTTGTTTATCTATTTCGGTTCCAAGTTATTGACAATTTCCTGATTTTCAAATGGAACTTTTTCCGCGGGTGATCTACAGGAAGGGCTAAAGATATGAACTGGAGACTTATTAGAGATGATAGAACATGACTTATAGATTTGCATAAGCACTATTTCGTACGTCGTCATCACTTCCGGTCGCTACCGGAAGGGAATTTAAAAAATGGATTTTTTCAACTTTTTTGTTTTTTAATGTTTTTCTTTGATAAAGGTAAGATAAATAGAGACTCTTTATAGAATGCTGAATATGATATTTGTTTTTAAATTGATCAAACCAAACTCTAGATATTTGTAATTTTCATTTTGAAGCGAGGTCCTCGCTAGCCTAATGGTTAGCGTGGTGGATTTTCATGCTGGCGACCCGGGTTCAATCCCCCAAATTACTCAAATATTTTTTTCCCACTTTATAACAAATGAAGAATTTAAGGTTATCTACTGGACACGGAAAGAACGGAAGACCGTCTTGTTGCCATGGCAACAAGTTTCTAGTTATTATTATTATTATTATTTTCTTCTTATTCTTATTATTCCTCTTCTTTAGTGAGAAATTTGTCCGACCGATTTTGTGAAGGTGTTTCGATAGATCCACTTCAAACTTTGTGAGCTGATAAAGGGTCACTAGGAGGGGTGCATTCAACTTTTCAAATTTTCAAAATGGCCGTCGTTTAAAGATGGCGGCCAAAAAACGTCAAAAACTCAAGGTTGTCGGATTTTAACCAAATTCTATTTCTAGGGTAATTTAGTGACCCCGAGTCCATTTCCACCATAAAAAAATTTGAGCCGCCATTTTCAAAATGGCCGCCATATACCAAAATATTTGAAAGTGTTGAAATATCTACAGCATTTCGGTTCTGGGGTAAATGGAGGGTCCACAATTCATTTCTAGCATCAGTATTTCCTTCCAATCAATTTTCAAATGTTTCAAAATGGCCGCCATTGAAGAAAATGGCGACCAAAAATCAAGTCCATCGGATTTCAACGAAATTCAGTTTCTAGGTTTTTTTTGAGAATCCTGAGTGCATATCTGGCATCAAGAACCATTTCTGACATGGGGAGGTGTTCGGAGACATTTGTGTTGGCATCCCAACACAGTTATAGCTCGTTATTATTTTCTTCTTATTTTTCCTCTTCTTTAGTGAGAAATTTGTCCGCCCGATTTTATGAACGTGCTTCGACTCAACCACTTCAAACTTTGTGACCTGATAGGGGGTCATTAGGAGGGATGCAATCAACTTTTCAAATTTTTAAAATGGCAGCCGTTTCAAAATGGCGACCAAAAAACGTCAGAAAATCAAGGTTGTCGTATTTCAACCAAATTTTCTTTCTAGGGTATTTGGTGTCCCCGAATCGATTCCCACCATCAAAAAAAAAAAAAAAATTGAGCCGCCATTTTCAAAATGGCCGGCATATACCAAAATTTTTGAAAGTGTTAAAATCTCTGCAACATTTGGTTTCTGATGTAAATGGAGGGTCCACAGTTCATTTCCAGCATCAGTATTTCCTTTTAATCTATTTTCAAATGTTTCAAAATGGCGGCCATTGAAGAAAATGGCGGCCAAAAATCAAGTCCGTTGGGTTTCAACCAAATTTAGTTTGTGGGTTTTTTTGAGGATCCTGAGTCCATTTCTGGCATCAAAAACCATTTCTGACATGGGGAGGTGTTCGGAGACATTTGTGTTGGCATCCCAACACAGTTATAGCTCATTATTATTCTTTTTCTCCGGTACTTTTTTGTCCGGTAGTGTTCTCAGAAACTACAAAACTGATCGATATGAAACTTTCCAGGATGATAGTATCGCATTTGTAGATGTGCAGAGTGATAGTCATTTTGTCTGAACGTGCATGCACGCGCGAACACGTGCACTGCAATTTTGGTAACAAAAATGGAAAATCAGAATATTACAGGGATCGATATGAAACCTAAATGGGATGGTAGTAAATCATTTGTAGATATGAAAAATAATAGTTATTTTGTCTGCGTGCAAGTGCATTACAAAATTTGTACACTAACTTTGGAATCAGTCTAACTTTTTTGTTGTTCATTAAAATGGCTTGCTATTCTTATCATAGGTAGATATTGAGACCCTTAACTGATCTGCATGGTCAAAATTACCAATTTGCACGCGTATGCACGTGCGCTTCATTTTGATTGGATAATACTAAAACGTTCGTAACTATCTTATTGATGAAGCGAATGAGATGATATTCACAGCATACGTAGACAATATGTGTACTATATATTGGTGTAACAAAATGCGCGTGCAACGTTTTTCAAATGTTCAGTTTTTAAAGGACGATAATGTTTTTGGTTTTCATCAAATTCTATTGATATGAGCGGGTTAGATGTGCCTTGGTACTCCTTACAGATTGTTGTGGTTAGAATTACTGCTCAGCACGTACATGCACGTGTGCTGAATTCTGATTGTACGATTTTAAAATCGCTATAACTTCCTTATATTTGGTGCAAACGTTATGAAATTCATACTGTGAGTATATGATGCAAATGCCTGTTGAACAACAGCAACACAAATTCGGAATCATACACGCGTGCGCATGTATGCAAGTGCAACGCTTTCTTTCATTTCTTGGTACTGAAATGAGCATATTGAACGTAGTACATGTAATTAAAGGCTAAAATTAAATGATTTTTTGCTATAGATTCACAAATACATCACTTTTAAAATGGGTGAGGTTTGGGGAACATATGTAACGGTCCACGTTACAATTAGAACTAGTTGATAATTGTGCTCAACTGAGTAGTTTTAGCATCTCTGGGTCCATTTGGTTGCATTTAAGTTCCATTTCGGTCCATTGTATTTCGATTTGAGTTCCATTTGGTAAATAAGCACACTCATTCGCACGTTGTCCTTATCATTGTCACCATGGGGGCATTATATTACACAGTTCAGTACTTGTGCACTACATTCAGAAATTTGTAAACAAAGTCGCAACGGTGTTTTGTAGTTGCTTTTATCTGAGGTTTTGTAGATTTTGCTAGTGTTATTCTTTTTGTTTGACCTCCTTTTGGAATCCGTTGATAACTGGAGTTGAAGTTTATTAACTGGAATTATATCTGATATTGTTAATGAAGCCATGTGATAAATCTGTTATCGTACACTACTTGTCCATATAGCACAACGAATTTCTATCAATTAGTTAGTTTCCCCATTTCATTCTAAATCCCCTATCACTTGTATCGAAGACTTTTCATTTATTATTATTATTGTTTGTCTGTAGTGTTGAATTTCTAACTTAAAAAAAAGAACCCTTGTAAAATGAATATAACTGTGCTACCACACATTACATTTGTTACATTGTCTGTTATTGGTGATAATAAATGTTGATTGAATGTCTGTAATTAAACATGTCAATATTGTTTTAATGATTTCCAATTGCACATTTCATTACTTGTGCAACCGTAGGTTTCAAATCTTTACAATGACATTGTTGTTTGTATTTCTTCCTTGATTATAAATGCTTGTTTTGTACGTCTGCATTTTCCCCAGACGTCAAGCAATAAAGTCATAAAATTACACGTCGCTTGTCCTGTTTTCGGTTTCAGAAAGTCACAAAAAGCAAACTGATAAAACACCAAGCCCATCGAAGTAAAACGATATTTAAAAGGCAATACAAACAGGTATTCAGCGCTTATATCCACTGCGAATATATTTGTTAAACTATGACTGGTTTTTAAATCAATAGAACAAGGGTGTTCGTCGCTCAATACTTCACACTCATGAAGAGAAACAATAGATTACAGAATACACAGGTTTAGGATTGTGATTTATTCTTAAAATTTTAATCAAAAGGTATGTATATTGTACATCAAATGTTAAGAGATAAAATATATTCTATATGTTAGTAATATTGACATTGATTCTAACTATTGATTTTCTAGTGACCTCATTATTTGAAAAAAATAGTGCACACTTTGTGTTCTCTCTGGGAATATATAGTATTTATACCTTGATATTGTGTAATGGCTAAATTGAAGAATATGCAAGTTGTGTCTGTAAGTAATTGCAATCAATCATAAAAGTAATTTCATCCAAGTAGTTACATGTATAAATAGTAATTAATGCAAGATTTGACGAAACGTTTATAGATCGTGTTTCTGCTCGAGACCCTGTTTTCACAAGAGGGTTTTCTGATGCATATACCCCCTTGAAATACCCCGTTAGCGACTTTTAAGATTTTGTATGAAATGTGAAGATAACGATTAGTGATGAATCTCATAAGCTTGATGGTCCAAACAATAGGATCATCCTATACACCAAGACACTTTATATCTATGTATACTGTTAATTATAAATCGTAATGAAGGAAATAATACAATTTAAAGATAATCACGGATGACTTATTTGCACAGATACGTAAATGATTCATGGTGAATAACGCGACCACTTGACTTATTAAAGGCATTTTAAAAGAGAGAGGGAATATAATGCTATTTTGTTTCGGGTTATTCTGATTTTTTTAAATTTCAATTCTCTGCAAGACCAACAGACAAAGGTTGTTTATTATATCATAATTTTTCAATCTATAATATGTAAAGTAAATTCTAGATTCTAATTTTATTAATAAATGGTATATCTTATAAAGATGTTTGCATGTCTCCTTGCTCTAAATATTGTAATAAAAAGACAATGATCACTATAATAACCCAGCAAACAAGTGATTTGTCATGGTAAAGCAATGTACTAGATATGAAATCAATATATTCAATAATGGTGAAAAAGATACGGAAAACTGATTCCCTCAGGCCCGACGGCAGACAAACGCACGGAATGCGAACCTCAAGTCCTTTTCGGTGTTGCTATATAAAATAGAGAGTGGGATAAACACAGATTCCTGGATGTACCAAAGGGGGAGGAAATATCCCATGTCGACCGATCACGCCCGCCGTGAGTCCTATATCCAGATCAGGTAAACGGAGTTATCCGCAGTCAAAATCAATGTGCCAAGAACGGCTTAACAATTGGTATGAAATACGTCAAACATCATTTGACCCAATGATCGTTATAACAACCATATAATTTGCGAAATACTGACTTCAATCGAGACTGTTGAAACCCCTGTACCATCAACTTGTTTGTCGGTAGCCTGCTTCGATTTAAAAACGGACCATACACAGGAAACCTTTGTGTTTCGAATCAGTTGAGAGGTTTAAACACCATATACAGGTGATATTGCAATATTGCTGCATAAATATGGGAAGTTGACGATGGAGATGCTGACATCATCCCGTTTGTCATAAAATTGAGTTGTTAGTTTGCCGTTAATATGTATTTCCAATAAAATATTTAAGTATAAATCAGAGGTGAACGACTATGTGGTGTCTTTTATATTCAGTTCACAGGGATATATCAAATTGACATATGACTGAAAATATATGGTTATACAAAATATGAAAGCCTTAGCTAGTACACTTCAAGCGATATTTTTGAAAAGATATGTCTTATATCTATCAGCATTTGATCCCCCATTATTGCCCAACCTTACCCCAAGACACCAGACTTAAACGCTATATGTTAGGAAAACATCTCAAATTTGTTGGATTGGACATAAGTGGTGCCATATGTCAATGATCACAACCTTCATTACACACAAAAAGTGTCTTTGCTTTTCGAAAAAAACAACAACCCCAAAACCCTAGGCTCACTGGGAGCCATTAGGTTAAAATTCAAAACACTTCAAAACCGACCATATCTTATTTAGTTAACTGTCATAGGGTGTCTGAAGCAATGTCGAATTGGCGTTTTACCCCCAAACAATCACTCAATCGTTAAATCGCATTCCACTACCGGTGTTATAGAGCAAGACTTCCCCCCAGAACCAGCCTTTCCCCACGGAAGTCTGGCTCTAGAGTGAGCCTTCCCCCTTGTGAAAGTCTGGCTCTAGAGTGAGCCTTCCCCACGGAAGTCTGGCTCTAGAGTGAGCCTTCCCCCGGTAGTCTCGCTCTAGAGTGAGCCTCCCCCCAGCAGACGTGATATAGAATAAACCTTACCCCTAGGGGGCAGACTCACTCTAGAGCCATAACACCCTCTTTAAGTCTCGCTCTAGAGGGACACCCCCGCTTTCATCCCCTCCTATGCAAACTATGAAATAAATTTTAGTTTATCGGGCAGGGAATTACTTACCTATCTACCTCTTTACCTATCTATACCTATCTACCTACCTACCTACTTTAAAAAAAAAGTTTTATTTGTGTATTTTCAACACATTTATACATACAAACATTCAAACTGTATAATCTACACTCGCTTATTCACACTTGCAATTACTCTGTGCACCTTCTGTATCAACATTAACAGTGAATTATATATATGATTTGCATATATGATATATACATACACACACATAAGTATATATACACATAAACATACATATATACACATACACATTCAAAGATAAGGGTAATTATTTTATTTTTCATATAAATGTATTATGATTTTCAACAAACTACTTGTCCATTATATTATCATACAATGCCCATTTACCAAGCATTTTGGATTTGCTATGAAATACATTTTGACAATATTTTTCTAAATTTCTATAGTATTTAAACAAATTAATTGCATCTGACAATTTGGGTTTTGAGTCCCGTGATCTGGAGTAATAAATGTGCTTTTTTGCTAACAAAACAAAAGAAAATTTTCCAAACAACTTCCATCAATATTGCCCAGTAACACACTTCTTTTTTTGATTTTATAACCTTTGACAAATGCATTGTACAATTTCACAAAATCTCTCCAGAAGGCAGATAGATACACCCAGTCATAAAAAATATGATTGACTGTTTCATTATCTAAAAGTTGAAGTTTGCGAAGGAAAGAATTTGTAGCTACATTTATATAACACATAAGAATACGGTATTGAAAATAAATTAATTTTGTTTCTTTTGTGCATAAAGATGAATTCATATAATGAAATTCCCAACATTTTTTCTGAAATAGTTTCACTGAGATAAGCTTCCCACTTCTCTCTTTTGAGTTGTGGTGCTATGAACTCCTTTTCCTTCAAAACTTGTTATAAAAATTTAACATAAGAACTAGAGTTCATTTTCTGTACAATACACTGATTTGGACCCAACAATTCATGATGTACTTTGCATCGTTTTTTAAATCAGCAATTTGTCTTTTAGTTTTAATCCCAAGGTGTAATAACTTGCATTCCCAAAGAAGAAAAAGATATACGCTATATAATAAATTGGCGACCAATATCATTATTAATATTGATTACAAAATTGGTTTTAGTGCCTTAACAAATCGTTTAAAGGAAGTACTAACAAGTATCATAGGTGACTCTCATAAGGGTTTTATAAAGGGACGGTTTATTGGTGAAAACATTAGTTTTTTGTATGATTTGATTGACAATTTAAAAAAGGAAAATCAGCCAGGATTGTTATCATTATTAAATTTTGAAAAAGCGTTTGATTTATTGGAATGGGATTTTATTGTAAAGGCACTCAGGTCCTTCAATTTTGGGGAATCTATTGTAAAATGGCTCTTACTTTATACACCTCTAGTACCAGTTGTATAATTAACGATTGAAACTTATATAAATTATTCAGTCTTGAACGAGGCTGTAGACAAGGAGATCCATTGGCACCATATATCTTTATTATTACAGTAGAATTGTTGGCAAAAGCACTTAAAGAAAATCGAAATATTAAGGGTGTAACTGTGGTGGAAAATAAAATAAATTAGGCCAGTATGCGGACGACTTTTTTAACGTTAGATGGCAGTGAGAAATCACTTAGAGAATCTATGAGAGTTATTGATATGTTTAGAATGATTTCTGGACTACGTTTAAATATTTCAAAATCACAAGCAATTTGGTTGGGGAGCAAATCAGGTTCGACGGAAACTTTGTTTAATGATCTGAAAATAAAATGGGGAAATAGCAATTTTAAGCTCTTCGAAATAGTATTTACAGAACATCTGGAAGACATGACTTTATGTAATTATCAATCTAAATTCAATGCCATTAAAAATTGCTAGGTTTGTGGAATAAACGGGATTTAACTTCAATAGGTAAAATCACAATTATCAAAACTTTAGCACTCCCAAACCCATACACTTATTTTCAGCATTGCCTGAGCCACGTAAACAAGTACTGGAAGAGTTGAATAAAATATTTTTTTAAAATTTATTTGGGGATACAAGGTAGAAAAGTTGAAAAGAAATACAATTGTGGGTAATTATGATGAAGGGGGACTAAATATGGTACATTTGGTATCTTATATTAAGCTGAAATGGGTCAAAAGGTACCTTGCTGATGTTTATTCATATCTAGCATATTTATGGTATCTTGTGATTTCATGTTTTATATGTACGATTAGGATAGGTACAGCTTTTAATGTTTTATTTATTTCCTATGTATTATGTTTATAACATTCTGTTGTAAAGTATATATGCATTGTAAAGCACCTTTGAGCGTACATAGTGTATGAAAAGGGTGTTATATATATATGGTATTATTATTTTATTTATTTATTGCTGATAATGAGGGTATATGACAGCATATATTGCATAGTATTTTAAATCTTAGAAATGTGGATTTCATTTTTCACCTATCCAAAGAAAAACTTAATGAATTTGTAAATCATATTGACAATGTGTTTTGGAAAGATGTGTTTAAAGCTCTATCAAGAGTTAAAGAAAGCCCTATTTCTGTTACAGATTATTTGAATTTAGATAGAAGAAACTTTGTTGATGTTAAATAATGGAATTTTAATACAAATTGGGTTGGTAGAGGCATTTTAAAAGACCTTGAATGACTTAGTTTTGCAGAGTGAAACATTCAAAACATTCAAATACATTACTGATGTAAAATATGTGGTTGGTACAAAGAACTTTTTGAGCTATTATTGTCTTATTTCAAAAGTACCCTATCTACCAACTTACCTACCTCTCTAGCTGAAGTTGTACACGTTTAAAAGTATAACTGATATTTGTACGCAGATGAGAAGAAACATAAATTCGAAATATCCTCATTTCATTTTTCATACTTCTAAAACTAACCACGGCATAGGTATTGTGTGGGTCAAAGTTCAAGGTATATGGGTCAAACAAAATGGCTTATCAATTCCAATGTGTTTTATCCCCCGTTTTCCTCTCTTGAGTTTGATGAACAGCTTAAGCAAAATCATTTAATGTCCTGCTGAAAAAGGTCCTGGTATCTAAACAATCTTTATAAAGTGATACATGTAGTAGTTTACCAGTAATAAATGGAGGGGGAAGTCCTGCTATGAGGGGAAGTCTGACTCTACAACTAGTGAAAGAGTAGGTCTTCCCACGGGGATGTCTGGTTCTAGAGTGAGACTTCCCCGGGGTTCTCCTGCTCTAGAGTGAACCTTCCCCCAGGGGGGAAGGCTCACTCTAGAGCCAGGAATCCGGGGGAAGGCTCACTCTAGAGCCAGGCTTCCGAGGGGAAGTCTCATTATGGGGGAGGCTCACTCTACAACACCGGCAATGGTGACATCTCCATATGAGTGATATATTCTCGAGAAGGACGTTAAACAATATATAAACAGTTATGGATGTTGCCTACCACAGGCTCTATTATCCAGCACGGACCATGGGTGATATTCCTTCCAAATCATGCCGTCAGTTCCTTCAGCTCAAAGAACAAGGTACGGTTTTAGCCAAAATCTGCCCTGTCAAGGAAATTCACCAAAATACTAAATCTGGTATTTGAGAATGTGCCATTTATGAAAATGAGCATTGTTATTCTTTATCTACAATAGTAGCTGTAATATATTCAACGGAAAACTTTATATTAACCTGACGACGTCACCAAATTTGACGTTAATTTTGACGTAATATACGAGAGTTCTCCCCAAGTGATGTTTTGAGTAGGAAATAAAAACTGTATCACACATAGAACTATTAATTCTTAATAAATGAGAAATTATTGGTTTTTGTACTGATTTGAATGGGTATTAAATGGAAATTGAAACCACATCAGATATGCCGCACAGGGGCAAAAACTGCAGGTATTCGCGGAAAGCTTTACTGGTGCAGAAATATAATGGTTTGAACACCAAATTAATTAAAGAAACAGTTATATGCTGGTAACAGTGATTTCTTATTTCTGTCTCCAACTTCCTTTATTGTGGCGAATTTTAAGATTATTTTTTTTATATTTGTTAGAGTCTCGCGTGCATTCGGAAAAAAATGATGACATCAAAGGCAGCTCAAATTCAAATCACTGAATTTTATGCGAAGTTTGGGTTATCACCAATGTAATTCTTCACGAATAGGAACACAATAGAATTCATCGGTATTTGTTTTTAATTGGCATACGCAATATTCCATATATGTATATTCTCAATATTATATGCGTGGTATTAAGTTGGAGCAAAATGTCATTTCATAGGTATACTCAGGAAAAAACGCATTGTTTCTGAGAAACTAGAAACACAACTTCAAAGGGAAGATAATTATGAAACGGTTAGGATTATCAGTGGTATGGCCATCGCTTCGTGACCGGGAGGTATAGTGTGTTTGAACCCCGCTCATGACATGCCACGTCGAACCTGAGACGTAGACATACATGTGCTCTTCGACAAACGCTCGACAAAAGTGAGAATCACGGGTCTTTCAGATAGGCACCTGATGCCACCTCGACTGTGTCCAGGGGTCCGTGTTTGCCCTACTCTTTATTTTGTATTCTTTATAGAAATTACGCAAATTCGAATTCATCACTATTCGATATCTTCAGCTTTTCGTGACCTTAAAAAAGGAGGTCCTGTGTCACAACAGGTATTGGCACGTTAAAAAAAATCAATGCTATAGCCTTAAATGCTAATCATAGGTTTTATATGTGGTACTTCACATACAGCTGATGATTTCTCAATTTGAGAGAAAAGTTCTCGAAAGGACGTAAAATAAATAAACAAACAAAACTCTCTCTCTCTCTTCTCTCGCTATCTCCTCTCCTCTCTCTCTCTCTCTCTCTCTCTCTCTCTCTCTCTCTCTCTCACCACTATCACGCTTCTCCACAAAAAATCGTCAATGTGTTCGGTACTGTACAACTGAGCGATACAAAGCTGGTACACCCCAACACTTGGTTTGCGCAATTTAGTGTCATTGTATCCACTTTTGCTCAAAGAAACCCTCTTAAAAGTTGTTAAATACAAAAATCATTCGATAGTTTATACAAGAGAAATAAAACTTAAGACTTGCTAACCAACCCCTGCCCCATGATAAAAGAAAACCATTCAAATCTAAACTGCATTTTCTCATTATGCAAGTATATACATACATTGTATATTTATCTTGAATGGAGAAAAACAAAATTTTGACGGAATGCTCAATACTGCGAGTCTCAATATTATATTTATATATAGATCTATTCATATGTTGTGTATTCGCTTTGTGTACCCCCCCCCCTCCCCCGGACTGCATTTTAAATAGTAGTAGAGAAAGATAGATGAAATGTAATTGTAAGTGATACACTGGATACATGTAATCAACCCACTCCAATGATACCAAAATCCCTATTTTTGTGTTTGTCAATGTTTTCGAGAAGTCAACCCCCCCCCTTTTTTTTTTAAAAACCAAAAAACGATCTATGCGCCTATAATCTATTTCAATCATTGTAAATTAAAATGCATATAGTAGGCCTAATACGATCCGAGTAACACATATGGAGCAAATTATCTTTCAGGCACCTCAATTTAAAAATAATTTTAATGAGTAACATATATTCCTTAGTAAAAAGTGCCTTGCAAGAAATGTATATTAATCCCTATCTTAGCTACACAAAATTTTTTTGTTTTGTATTGTGTTTTCAAAAATGAAAGTGAATTAGTGTTCCCCAAACAATGAAATAGTTTTGTAACCATTGCAGATATAGAAGAACACTGAAGACCCCCAGTGCCATATTGTGACACCGGTCATCCGGTGTTAAGGTCATCTCCAAGGACCCGTGACATTCACACTTGATGCCGAGCATTTTGGCGATGAAACTGTCACTACCTGTTTTAACGACTTCAGTCTGTCGCGGCCGGGATTCGAACCCCCGGGCCTTCCGCTTGCGAGGCGAACGCTCTAACCGCTCGGCCACCGCGGTGGTGTAAATTTACAAATAGTGTGCTTAAAATTTTATATTTCTGAATAACCATCGTAAACTTTCTGACATAAATTGTTGTCTTTGAAAAATATAAAATGTTACACTCGCGCTGAATACGTCACTGATGTACGTACGTACCTAGGTGGATATTGTCGTCTGCTGTTACATGCCGTTTCCCATTTAATCAAATGAATGTGAATGGTAAAAAATAATGCTTGAATCTTCAAGGAATATATTATTTATTAAAAGAATCGTCCATCGTTATATAAACTATTTAAATGTAGTTTGCCTGGTATGTAACATGAATTCTCACGAATCGTCGGTTGGTGCTATTTATATACCGTTCTGTTTACACTATAGTCATAACAACAAAAATGGCATCCGGTCTGTAAGATAGGCTTAAATTTATCCGGATTTTTATTATTATTATGATGATTTTAATAAATGTCAATGTGTTTAAATAAATAACTATATGAGCATATATTATTTGAAAATATATTTACTACTCAAATGATTCTCGTTTCCTCTTCAACCGCCACGATCAACGCAAATTGCGTCACGATGGCGAATTTGTTAGCATCTTTCAACTGATATTTTAACCCCTCTTCCATCGTCGCCCGGGCTGAAACTAAGAGGAATTGTAAGTTATTTAGTAAATTTTTAATCCATATAAAAATTATTCCGGGCGACGAGGGAAGAGGTGTTCAATTTCACAAGTTTATCAATACAAAAACCATGAAAACACCACAAATAGCCTGAAAGCCCTTACTTTATTTGATTATGTACTACGCATGCGCGTAGATGAGTTGATTTCCATATGCTTTTGAGAGTTACTATAAGTTACTCTTTTAGGAATTTGACAGGAAAATATCTGCAACGCAAAATAATTTTCCTCCATAAACGCCGGGCAGAATTTGGCTAAAACCGTACCTTGTCCTTTACAAACAAAGGAATATATGCCGTCAACATAAGCAACATTCTTCATCATAAAAGGGTTCAGTCGTGTATTCCAACTTATTTCAGTTCAAGTCTACACTCTGTATTTCCTACAGCTATACTTCTACTATTGCATCCAAAGTTTTTAATTATAAACAAACTTTGAAGTGCCTAAATATAGACCATCTTATACGTAATCCACCAACATGTTCTTGTTCTTCATCTTCTTTCAACTATAGTCCAGCTGGACATGTCATTACTAGTGATGTTGATACAGTTGAACATGAGGACCTCAAATCGCTTATTCTAAAAGGTCCTAAATACAGAGAACTTTGGTCTATTAATTGGTGACAGAAATTCATCTCTATTAAGGATTATGTCGAAGATTATGCCAGACGATGGGCTAAATATGAAAAAAAAGAACTTGATACATTGTCAGAATGGGTTAAAATCATAAGACGGATATTAAAATCCCGCATTACACACATGAAAACAAAAGTACGTACCATATATCCTTCTGTGTTTAGTAAAACAGAAGTGCTAAAAGAATTAAATATGTTACATGACGAATGTGTTTTAGTTCCAGCTGAAAAAGCTAGCAACAACATTGTCTTTGTTTGTAAGGCTCATTATTACAACTGTATTCTAACGAACTTGGTATTAATTCCACTTTTGGTAATCATACTTATACTCCAACTGCCTTTTCAAACGATGAATTTCTTCAAAACCATGCTTCGGTTTTAGACACATTTAATGTCCCAGTCAATGGATCGAATGAATATGAGTTATCGTACTTATACTGGATTCCTAAACTACATAAAAACCCTTACAAACAAAGATACGTTGCTGGATCCAGTAAGTACTCTACCAAGCCCCTATCTTTGCTCCTCACGAAAATATTAACAGCTGTGAAGGAGAAACTTCAAACTTACTGTGCGACTACATATGCCAGAAGTGGTGTTAATCAAATGTGGATTCTAAAAAATTCTAAAGAACTTTTAGTAACCTTGAAATCGCCGAATTTTCCCCAAATCAATAACATTAAAACCTATGCCTTTTCAACACTATACATGACAATTCCTCACGATAAATTAAAGACTAGACTTTTTGACATCATAGACAGTTGCTTCTTCAACAAAAACGGAAAACAGAAATATTCATATCCAGTGATCAGTCATTCAAAAACTTACTTTGTTAAACACCACTCTGATTCCACGCACAAGTTCCTCATTGACAATATCTTCGTGGTCTTTGGTGATCAGGTCTTCCAACAGTCTGTTGGAATTCCCATGGGCACGAATTGTGCTCCTATGTTAGCTGACCTGTTTCTATACTCATATGAAGCAAAATCTTCTTCACGAGAAGAAAGAATCTCTCGCTATGGCCTTCAATTTGACATTTAGATATATCGATGACGATTTGTCTATTAACAATACTAACTTTCATTCGTATGTCGATTTGATATATCCCTGTGAGCTCGAAATAAAGGACACCACATAGTCGTCCACTTCTGCTTCATACTTAGATATTTAATTGAAAGTAGGCATTAACGGCAAACTGACAACTCAACTGTATGACAAGCGGGATGATTTCAGTTTCTTCATCGTCAACTTCCCATATTTATGCAGCAATTTTCCATTATTACCTGCATATGGTGTTTATATATCTCAACTGATTCGATATGCAAGAGCTTGTTCTGCGTATACCGGTAGTCGGTTTTTAAATCGAGGTAAGCTACTGGCAAACAAGTTGATGGTACAAGAGTTTCAACAGTCTCGATTGAATTCAGCATTTCGCAAATTCTATGGTCGTTATAACGATCTAGTTCGTCAATACAACCTCACATTGGCTCAAATGCTGTCTGACGTGTTTCATACCGATTGTTAAGCCGTTCTTGGCACATTGATTTTGACTGCGGATAACTCCGTTTACCTGATCTGGATATAGGGCTGACGGCGGGTATGACCGGTCAACAGGGGAAGCTTACTCCTCCTAGGCACCTGATCCCACCTCTGATGTGTCCAGGGGTCCGTGTTTGCCCAAGTATCTATTTTGTATTGTGTATTGGATTTATGAGATTGATCACTGTTCGTTATTTTCACATTGTATACAAGTAATCAAAAATAAGGTGCACAGGGATTTGAATTCATTTTATATGTAATAACATGTCTAGTCACCTTTTTTGTAGTGAAAGGGAGATAAGTCTGAAAGAAGGTATGTTTACATCCTCCCCAAAAAACCATGATGATTTGGAATACGACCACTCACTTGTGTAACAGAACAATAACAAACTGTACAACAGAGACATATGAGGACAATCAAAGCAGTGGAATATTTGTTAAAATCATTATTCCGGTAGTTATATTACTTGTGGTTTCATTGCTGGTGCTTGTAGCAATCAGATTGCACATTAAAAGACTTAAAGCAAAACGGAGGAAAACGAGAAGAGTAGAATTGCAAAGGGATGAACTTTCGAGAAGGATTCAAAACGAGACTGATACACTTTATATTAGTAAGTATAACACAAACTGCACTGGGATATAAGGAATATAGAACCTCTAAGTTTTTCAAGAAAATGTTGCATTTGCACATTACTCAGTTTACCTGAACAAAATATAAGACTCACGGCGGTTAATGCTAAATATCATCATATTGCATTCACGAATGAGTTCAAACATACATTACATTACATTTTTGAGTTATACAACACATTTTTAGAGCAAAATTTTGTCTTTAACAATAAATATACCAATCTGAAAATACAATTTATATCATACATAAACATTCAAAAGGATGTCCTATTCAGATTATGTTATAATGTGTAAATTAACTACGAATAATATGATTTCACAATGAATGCAATCAACATTATCTATCCTAGCTCACTAACAGACAAGCGTAAATTATTTCATGTGTGAAATGTTACAAGCAGTACATAATTTTCAATATATAATACATGTAATATTAAGTAATACAATGTGAATGACATTCTTTTGTATTTCTGAGGCGACCATGCAATGAACTGCAAGGCTTGTCTATCTTATTTTTCATTGTACACAGTTATATTAATTTACATAGTAGATAATGAAATTCTTTTTCACTGTTTTGCATGAAAGGTGAAGATAATGAGCAGTGAGCATATATCTAATATATGTATGTCTATATGTTATATGCATAACCATGACAGGTGAAGATAACGAGCAGTGATCAATATCATAACTCTTATATGTAAAACTTATACGGTACCAATTTTGATGCACCAGATGCGCATTTCGACAAATAATGTCTCTTCAGTGATGCTCAACCGAAATGTTTGAAATCCGAAATAACTATGAAGTTTTAGAGCTAAATATATGTAATACAAAAAAGAGAGTTGGAAAAACACGGATTCCTGGATACACCAGAAGTGGGATCAGATGCCTAGGAGGACTAAGCATCCCCTGTCGACCGATCACACCCGCTGTGAGACTTATATCTTGATCAGGTAAACGGAGTTATCCGTAGTAAAGTTCAGCGTCCCAAGAACGGCCTATCAATCGCCATGAAACACGTCAGACAGCATTTGACCCAATGATAGGTTGTATTGACGAAATATATCTTAATAACGACCATAGAAATTGCGAAATGCTGACTTTAAACGAGACGTTTGAAACCCTTGCACCATCAATTTGTTTGTCAATATCCTAGGTTTAATACTTCTCAGCCTAGGTTTTATGAAAGGGTTATTCAAATATTGAATAGACAGTGCATTGCTATATCCAGAGTGGAATGATCTTTGACCTTTTTTACCTGCAATTTAAGAACGAATAAATAAGGGTCCTTAAATACTCATAACCAAACCAAATATGAAAAATCGAATGTCTAGTTCTCGAGATATTGAGCCTTTACTGACATACTGGCCGAACGACAGCAATATACCCCTCTTATTTGAAGAAGGGCATAACAATAATATGACATTCAATCTGAAAATCAGTTGGAATATTGTATTGGTTCAAAATTACCAACATCTTATATAATTTATGTAAAATTTCATAGCCATTCAAAATAAATTCTCTATTGATATCAAATACACATCTTGTCTCTAGTCTTTAACCTAAACAGCATTACATGAGAGGCAAAAATAACGAATAGGGACCAATCTTAAAACAACTATAACCAAAACAAAATAAAGAGTTAGGCAAACAGGGACCCCTGGTAGGAGCAGGTGCCCAGGAGTACTAAGTATACCTTGTCATCCGGTCACGCCCGTCTTGAGCCCTATATCTTGATCAGGCAAACGAAGTTATCCTTGGTCAAAATCAGTGTACCAAAACGGCGTAACAATCGGTATGAAACACGCCAGACAACATTTTATCCCAATGCTGGTTCGTATTGGCAAACTATATCGTTTTAACTACATGTATCAAAGGATTTGCGAAATACTGACTTCAGATTGTTGAAACCCCTGCTATCACCTTGGCTGTAATTAGCCTGCCTCGCTTTGAAAACTGAATGCACCCAGAACAAGCTCTAGCATAGCCAATCAGTTGAGATATATAAACACCATATGCATGTCATAATGGAATATTGCTACATAGATATATCTCAACTTATTCGATATGAAAGAGCTTGTTCTGCGTATGGTTAGTTTTTAAAATGAAGGCAGGTTACTGACATAATTGTAATCACCCCCTTCGTGATAGAGTTTAGTTGTTAGTTTGTCTACTTTCAATAGTTATCTAAGTATGAAGTAGACTTGTATGACTATATGGTGCCTTTCAGTTCGAGTTCACTGAGGAATGTCGAATCGACATATGAAATAAATTATTGTTGTTAATAAATAAAACCTCGTCAATATATATAAGATTTTTTTTTCACGTAGAAGTTTTCTTGAATAAATTCTGCTTCATAGGAATATAAAAACAAATAAGCTAACAAAGGAACATAAATCATACCCATGGGACTTCCAATAGACTGTTGAATGCATCTGTTTGTAAAATGTGCTGTAAGAGTCCGAAATGCAGAATTTCAAATCTTATGCTTAGATACAAACCATTCATCACAGTCGGGCAGATATTCTGGATATATCTAAATTTGTAGCCGTTCACCAATAGCTGGTGATACCTCATCAAGATATAGGGCTCTCACTAGATGTGACCGGTTGACAGGATATGCTTAATCTTACGAACCTGATCCCACATTTGGTATGTCGAGGGGTTCATGTTTGCTATACTCTGAATTTTGTATTCTTTTTAGATGTAAAAAATCTCACTTCACCGTAATACATAGGTGGGCAGATGTATTTATATTGTTATGATCACGTTGTTTCAGGGGTGTACCAAATTGAAAACAAGATAAAACTCCAAAGCAGTTTCCAGGACTTATCGTGGCAAAAAAACGGCGTTGATATTGATTTCGATGGACAAAATCAAAGCAAGTATCATCTTGACAACTTTGGATGTCTATGGATATACGATCTTTCAGAGAGTGATGGTGGAACATATCAAGGATTTGAAGAGAATGGATATAAATCTCATTCTGTTTCAATAGGTACGTAACACTCACTTTGGTCTTCTTAAAGTATAGATAATAAACAGTGTCCAATCTCATAACAAAAACAAAATTTAGAGTATGAGAAACACGGACCCCCGTAAATACCAGATGTGGGATCAGGTACCTAGGACGATCAAGCATCCCCTTTCAACAGGTCTAATAGAGCATACAAAATCAAGAGAAGGGGAAATACGAGTCCTTGATATTCCAAAAGTGGGATCAGGTACCTAGAACGAGAAAAGATGTTACACCCGCGAAGAGAAAGAAACATGAAGGCCTTGGGCCACAGCGACGCTAACCTGAACCAACGCAGTCAGGTTGTTCTTCATAAGTAGAATTAGATAAAATGAGCCAATATAATCCGCTACCGCAGTGAAATGAGGTCAAAGCTTATCCCTTTGTGATCATTCAAAACAAAATTATGATTTTTGGAATTACCATGGACACCAATTGTGCTCCTTTGGCATATATGTAGCTGACCTGTTTTGTCTATTTATCAAAAACGTTTACATGGGAAAAACATCTTGCTGTAGCCTTCGATGCGACATTTACATACAGACCCTGAAGCATGCTACAACACCACTAGAGCGTTTCGTTTCATTCCGTGCAAATCGTTCAGCTATCCGTGCATACCGTTCAGCGTTTCGTGCAGACCGTTCAGCGTTTCGTACAAATCGTTTCGTGCAAGAATACTTCCGTGCATGATCAAGGCACGGCCATAGAAACGTACAGATCGTTCAAACTACGCCCTTAGAAATGTACAGATCGTGCAAGTCATTTTGGCATGGAATGTAGGACAGGTAAACATTGTTGGGAATTTGACCAATCATTTTAAAATGTCTCGGAGACGGGCTTTCAACAATGAAAATCTGCAAATAATCGAAGGAAAACAGTTAAGTATGGTTACATGTAAAAATCAGGCAGAGGGTGATAAGTCGACCGTCAGGGATCGAGCCGATACTTATATATATAGTAACATTGTTTATAGGAAATCATTCGGTGATAATATTTTTTTCATATGACGCACCTTCACAGAGCTGTGTTACTAAAAATAGAATACCCATGTTTTGACCAAAATTGACTCATAAAAATGCTATATATTCTTAAAGGTTTTGTTAAATGAAAAGATCATCCATTTTCAAATGGCTTATATAAAATGAAGAAGAAGGCTACTGTTTACGAATTTCTGTTGTCACAGTGAGTATTTGTTATGTGTTACCATGGTAACCGTTGCTGCAGTTAACGAAAGGATTTTCTAACGGAAAAACATTCCAACTTTAAGACCATTTTTCTCGAAACAGCAAACACTTTCAAAAGAGTTTTATAACTAGACGGATAAAGTACATGCTATTGAATAATTTTTACTCAATATTTTTTTTGAAAGTTTTTACTGTACTCGGAACAAAATATATGAAGATTGTGAAAAATGGCGGGAAAATAATATATTTTCATGTTTTTTAAGTTTTCTTCTACTTACAAATTATTCAACAAGTATACTTTTCTGTCATGTTCTAGTAATTATCATATTTATAAATATCTAAAATGATCTTCTTTATGTGTTTACATACCATATTGATATGTCTATAAATGTAAATGCAAGAAACGATGCATAGCATTTTGGGTCGGGATCGAAAGTCCGTTTATTATTAACCCATTTCTTTCAGATTTCCTCAGGTTATTGTAAACAAACTTATTAGACCGGTCTTTATAGGATATTTTGCACTGAATTTCGAGTTTAACTTGCAAGTATTTTTGGCTGGATAGTTGTGAGTGTGTGGGTAATTAACAGATTAAAGAAAAAAATGCTTGGTTGGAAATTGTTTTTCATTTTGAAATTCACCTATCAACAACTCTTGTGAGGCTGGTCAACGACGTACGGTGTAGGTTACTCGAATGACAAGAGATTGGCATTATAGTCCCAAGTATAAAGAGAATGAATGCCTATGCTCTTTTAAAACGTATATCTTTAGAAAAAACGTTCAAGGGAATCCTATGATAAAACATTAAGATATAATTTATCAACTTTTGTATTTTACCCTAAATAATTCATTGAAAGTATCTTTTATTTGAAAAATCATTTTGAATTCATTTTTTCTCTGTGTAATATGAAATTCAAAACTTTTATTACAAAGCATCTGGACATTTAAAACTTTGGCTAACAATTCTAGAAACATGAGAGGGCTCAAATTTTAAAATAAACTTTTTAGCACATGATTTCCTTATGAATCCTTTGTAAGAGTGGAACAAAACATTTAGTGAAATGTACGTTTTTACAGTCGTATAATATATATGTTTGTTCAGGAAAAAATAAAAATGAGAACAGAAACTGCAGACATTTGTGTCATTAATATTGTAAAATTTGGACAGTTTATATTGACTTCATACAATTTTATGAAAATACATGTAATGTAGAAATGGGATTGTTTTAAAATTCACTAATGTAGTTTAAAAAATGTAAGTTGACTCATTTATAATGTCTATGGCACTATTTTTTACCAAGTATGATTACAGGTTGCTTTCAGATGACAAAACAACTGTTTTACATCATCCATGTAGATATTAGTGTCTGTAAAGTGAATTGAAAATGAATTCTTAATTATTTCAGCAATATATTTCATTATCTATAAGATTTTTTAACAGTTGCAACTTGTAAGTTCAGATCCTTTATAAACTGTATACTGAAAAATGTACATGAAAGAGTTCTTTGAAGCTTAAAAATTTTATTTCAAAATCATACTTTTTTAAAAGTGTAACCCCAAACAAGGCATAAACATGATAAAGGAACAAATGAGCACAGAAATATATTTGTTACGAACATATTTACAAAACGGAGGCAGATCCAGAAAAAAATATAAGGGTGGGAATGGAGGGGTTGTGACTCGTGTATTTACCTTCTCCATCCAGAAAGGGGTGAGTGAAGAGCCCAAAAATTGCATAAAATAGACCATTTGAGCTATTCTATGATGCATCACATTATACATGCATTTTTGCATGTCAACACAACTTCATTACACAATTCAACCCATTGGTGTTTAAGTTTTTCATAAGTTGTTTCCCTTTCGAATTTAGGTACATTAGGAATTTCAGTTGAAATAATTTGAATAAACACCATACATAAGAATGCTTTCATGTTTAATTGACAATTTGTCATTTATTTCTTCATAAAGTTTTGATATTTTGTTTGGATTCAATATTTTAGACTGTCTTGATGTTCAACATTGAATTTATGGACTCCTTTGCTTTCCTTTTGTAATAGTGTCTTGTACTTTCACTTGGTTTGATTGATTTTCTTCCTGCTACCACTTTAAGTATATCCTTGGGTTTTGCAGAGACCTACAATACAATAAGATAGACATTAATTTTCAGGACACAAGAATTTACTTATTTTTCTCTCCTCAATATATAATATATATTTCTCTAGTTTTTGAAAATGTTTGAACATTTTATATCATAAAACTTTCAATTAAAGTACACACCTCAGAGCCTAGTAATCATAGTACACATTGATATTTAAATTATACATGTAGTTAGAAAGAATAAAATACTAAAACAGCATATAAAACTTTTGAAAACAAGAAATGCTTAAAGAAACTTGTATATGGCATTGAGAAGGTGTTCCAAATATTCTAAATCAGTGACAAGTAGGTTCAGGTACTAGTCGGGGCAACAGCTGTATCAGGTTTTGAGTCTGGTTTCTGAGTGACCAATATTTTCCTATAATGGTGGGTTGGGGGTTGGTTGACTTTGACCTCATTATCAGAAGGGGTCATATAGTGCTTGTATATCAGGATTATTATATAATACTGCTCTACCAAGTTTGAGGTTTATAAAGCATTTACACTGTAGATTCATTGGTACATATCTGCTACATGTATTTACAGTTATGTATTTACCACAGAGGTTTCCAATGCATGTAGTGATGGTAATGACACTGCATGATGCTGGTATGAAAACTTTAAAGAAATATACATTAGCTAAATGACTTGATCTTTGTTATATTTATATATTATTATTAGAAATATAAATTCAAGAACTCATGCATTGACCAGTCCCCATGACCATATCAAATTGAGGCAGACTTTAAATAGTAATATAATAGATATCTAATAAAAATGTCAAGGAGACTCAACTTATTGATTGGTATGAAGATTTATAATTAACATTATGAATTGTTTGACAATAAAATGGAATTCTTTAAAAAACTACAGACCCTAAATATTTTCTTTGATAAGTCTAATAGTATGTATATGTTTTTAAAATATGAAATTCTGATTTGTCAAGAGCTGAATGGTGACCACTAAAAGAAAGGATTTTGCGCATATGAAATAATATTTTAAAAATTGTGTGTATTTATAATTATAGAATACCTTGAAGGAAAAAAAAATGATGTCTGTGTATATAAAATAAATTGAAGGAAAAAATCTTATTCTTTCTTAGATTTGAACCCGGTACCACCAGCATGCTAATCCAGATACCTAACCACTTAGCTATGTATGATATGTGAAGAAAAGGATTACATTATATACTAAACATTGCATCTCACAAAGTCATATCATGTCTTAAATTTTTATATGCAAATTCGACTGAAATCTACATGTAGTACATAAAACCACACTCTTTTGAGATGATACCTACTCCTACTGATCCTCAGTTAGGCATATAATCTACATTTCTATCTGAGACAGGAGGCGTTTGTGTGGAGGATACGTAGATGTCTGCTATTATTGCAGACCATTACAAATGAAACATGCCGTCGATTAGCCTAGGCCTAAAACATATAGCGGAACTGTTGAAAGTATGAATTTTTGAAACAAGGGAGGGGGTGTCATCTGTACACAGTCGTCTCATACAATGCTACATTGTATAATACAACATTCGTTATGATTTTTATGCTAGTAATAATAAATATTGCGAATTTTGACTTATTAAATATGTAAATCACACCATTTGAAATTACCGGAATGCGCCGACTTGGTGACATGTCATACAAGATATGTTGCTCGGTCTTCGTTGTGGGCTGCTCCACTCAGGGTCTATCTTCTGTGACGCAATATGCATCAATGTATTTCTGACACTCTCCGAAGCTATATATATATATTCGTTTCCTTTAGATGAGGCTTGAGGGTAGATCACACTCTGTCGGAATATTGTCCTACACGACATTCAGTTTTGGATCCGCCATATTCCGCGCACTTAGTGTGTTGACAACGCAGCGCCCCTAGCGATCATCAAGGTTAAATTCAAGAACGATAACCGAAATTGCATTAAAATCGAAACATTCAGAGCGGTTTTAAAATGTTATATTGAAACTTTAAAAAAAAAAAATTATTTTAGAGCATGCCTTTTTTATTTGTTTAATGTTATATAATGATATATTTTCATACCCGCTTTGCTGTTTTTAGATTTCAAAGGGATTACAAGTAGTGTTTTGTATAGATTTGCACTAAGCGTGAATTCTCCATGTTCATAATTATCTGTCCATAATTTTGGAACAAGGCGAAATAAATCAAAACAACTTTGTATATTTGCTAAACATATTACGGTGAGCTAGTATGCTAAGTTTGGGTTCATTTCGTGAACATGGACTTATCACGAAAATGCGATTTTGCCTGATTTTTACGTGGAACCATACTTAATTATAAAACCAGCAGACCGAGCAAAATCCGATACAATTTTATCGCCCTTGGTAGTTTCTAGCAAGAGCAGAGACATTTATATATCTGCAGTTGGTAGTTCTGTGTTGTTGTATTTTTTTGAGGGGGATATATGATTAATTTATTTGTCTTGTTACAATTGTATGATCAAGTTTCTCTTTTTAAGGTAGGTCCCTAGTCCTGGACCTACTTGTGATTTCTCAATTTTTTTTGGTTTAAATACTTAGATTGTTCATTTGAGGGTATGATAAAAACAAAAAAATGGGGGGTTGTCAGTATAATGAGTAAATTATGGTATTTTTATTACGTGTATTCCCATTTGTCAAACGGCATTATCAGAATTCATTGAAGAAGTCCTAAAATATGTCCATAAAATTTTGTTTGAGGTATGATGCTGCAATTCTTTTCCTCAAATGAGAAATAAATATGTCTAACTAAATAATTAAAAGTGAAATTGTAACATAGTTTCAAGTTTTTTAATAATGGTGGTACAAAACTGAACTCAACACAGGCCCTCAGCAGTAAAAAATACGGCACTGCAACACCACTAATATGAAAATTTTAAAAATTTGACTTGTGATTTTTCATTCAAACTCACATATTATGTTCATATATGAATGCTTGTTAAATATAAAGCATAATATTTTCACAGCATCTCAATTTATATTTACATTTTTGGCCAAAATAGCCATTTTGAAGATGCGCATGATTTTCACATAATAGAAGATAACAAATATATAACAAGTGCAGAATTGTTTTATTTAATTCCACAATTGCATTATTGCATATCATGAATTTTTTTTTAAAAATTTACAGATAATTTTAACATCTAATACCCCTGTATATCAATTAAATAAATATATACCTCTGGTTTTATGTGCGAATTAGATGACAAAAAATGGAAAGAAGATTGGAGCCATAGTCTACTCAAATATAAGTGATTGAGTGTTATTGTATTCATTTTACTAATTTAAAATAAAAAAAACATCCAGGTAAATGTAAAAATACGTTTGATAATAATAGTACGTGAACCAGTACCGGAGTTCAATCCGGATATGACGTCACGCTACTAGACCCCTACTTTAAGTAAGAATGTTTTCATCAAAATTCTTTATCAGAACTGTCTGCATAATGCAAGACCGACCTGTGTATGACTTGTATATTTTTTGGAAATTCCAAGGTGTTTTTGTTTTCTTAACCACAATAGAGGTAAGCTAATCTGGATATTTGAAGGCAATTGAAATATGACAAAAAGTTGTTTATTACTTTTGTCTCTGATAATGAATGCAGTTTTCTATGGGTTTAAATTTGAGGCAAATGCAATAATATAATTAAATTAAAATCGGATGTTAGATCCGCTCTCATATCTGTTGATCATTACTGTAGTTAGTTATTATTTGTTTTATCCCTTCATTTATATGTTTGATTTATTCCGCAATATATTTCAATCATATTTGATTGTTTCTTTTTGTTTTCTAGTTTCCTTTTTTATCCAATATGACAGGTTCTTATCGATTGGCTAATACGATGTCTAGATGCACCCCCCCCCCCCCCTCCTAGAATATGTCCCAGTCTTACCTGCCGATAAGTTTTCAAAATCATTTTTTCTGTTATCATACACGTATGTAAAAATGTATAGGTTTATTCAACATTTCTTTTTTGAGAAAAGGCTTGTGATATACAAAATTGACCAAAATAGAGACTTTATCAATGAATTTAATAGAGTAATGAATGAATCAAGTTGAATAATCAATATTCCATGATGATATAATTTATGCATCTTTTTCCTTTATTTCCGAAATTGAAAAATATTCATATTCTTTTATTCCAACGTGTTCATAATGTAAAACTTATACGGTACCAATTTTGATGCACCAGATGCGCATTTCGACAAATAATGTCTCTTCAGTGATGCTCAACCGAAATCTTTGAAATCCGAAATAACTATGAAGTTTTAGAGCTAAATATAGCCAAAAACAGTGTGCCAAAAAAGTGGTGCCAAATGCGTCCAAGGATAAGAGCTATGCATGAGGGAGATAATCCTTAATTTTGAAATGAATTTCTAAATTCTATAACAGCAATTAAATATACATTCGTATTTTCAAGCTAGTAACGAAGTACTTAGCTACTGGGCTGTAGAGACCCTCGAGGACTAACAGTCCACCAGCAGAGGCCTCGACCCAGTGGTCATAATGTAAAACTTATACGGTACCAATTTTGATGCACCAGACTATTTTCTGTTTAAACTAATCCCAGGATGAAACAATTAATGCCGAAAAATCAAGGTCATGTCGATCGTTTCATGCAGACCATTCACAACACTCTCCCCGCCCAAAATTGTTTCAATCTCTCCTGACGAGAATTTTTTTTTAAAATCAATGGATCTGTCTTCATACAGGTACACATGTATATAGAATGTATAGTTTTTAACATCTGTCTTTAGGAAGATGCCTGGAATAAACAAATTGCAAATGTATTTAACGACACTAAGAATGACTGTACGAAAATTGCGAAACAGACGCGACCATTCCATATTTAGTTTCAATGAATTTAATAGAGCAATGAATCAATAAAATTTAATTAATCAATATTCCATGGCGATTTTTGCATATTTTTCTTCTATTTCCGAAATAAAAAAGACATTCATTTGTTTTCATTCCAACGTGTTCATAAGTCATTGATCTAATAAATAAACATGGAATTTACTTCGTCGTATATGAGCATTCATTTTAAAATGAATCATTATCATTTCTTTCTCAACCCTTTTTAATATATAGAATACTGCCATTATATTGAAACTATATGAACCAAATAATACAGACAATATCAAAGCATGCAGGCCACACCTACCGTTTCGTACAGGTCGTTCACAAAGCGTGGAAGCAACGCCTACAAAGTTGTCGGTATTTCGTGCGAAGCGTTTCGTGCATCGTTCCGTGTAGACCGTTCAGCGTTTCGTGCAAACCGTCCACCGTTACGTGTAAGTGGTGTAGTAGTATGCTGCACATGTATATCAACGACGTTTTATCTATTAACAAATAATATTTTTAATTGAATTTTCGATTCGATATATCCTTGCAAAGTCGAAGTAAAACATCACTGAGTCGTCCGATTCTAATTCACACATATATCTTATTAAAAATAGATATTAACGGCAAACTAAAAACTCAAATTTATGATAAATGGTAAGATTTCAACTTCTCCATCGTCATCCCCCATATCTATGCCGCAACATTCCATTATCACCTGCATTTGGTAGTTATATTTCTCAACTGATTCAATACGAAAAAGCTTTGTATGCGTGTGTCCAATGTTTAAATCTACTAATGAATAAGTTGATATTGCAGATATTTCAATAGTGTTGTTTAAAGTCAGCATTTCGCAAATTCCATGGATGTTTAAATGATCTAGCTTGCTAATACATCCTATCATTGAGTCAAATGCTGTCTGACGTTCTTCATACCGACTGTTAGGCCGTTCTTCGCACACTGATGTTGACTACGGATAACTCCGTTTACCTGAACAAGATATAGGGCTCACGGCGGAGGTGACAGAGGATGCGTACTCCTCCTAAGCACCCGATCCTTTCCCTGGTGTATCCAGGGGTCCGTATTTACCCACCTATCTATTTTGTATTGATTATGGGATTTGTTGAGATTGATTACTGTTCGTTATGTTCACCTTTCTTGTCATCGAATAGTGTTGTGTCCTTTTTTCTAAATCGAACATATTTATCTTTCCCACATTTCTTTCTTAAAAATCACCCGAGCGTAACCTTATCAGCGAGTACTCATTCCCGGGTGACCTACGTCAATGGTAAGCCGATAGCTGTGGTATATGCAACCACGTGTTCGGTGTGAACTACTTGTATGCTAGTTATCTTATGCATGACGGGTGTGCCGATACACGATTGCTCGTCATGGATAGCTGCTTAATTAAATCAAAGGAGGGGACCAATAGTGGATCATTGGACCGTATATCAATAGGAATGCACAAGCAGCTGACATTGGATTCATACATAAGATGAGAGAAATTCAACTACAATCTAGAAATATCATGAGTTGTAGCCATGTGGCGATCTTGGTTTGCCTTTGATAGAAAATAATCATATTAGCAAACATCTTGCATATTATAAGACGGATATATTGACACATATGATCAACTCATATATGATGACAATGAACACTGACAGCTAACTATATATAGAATATTGGTAGTTTTTATTTACTTCGTATGTGTAGGTTAAGGAAGTGGTAGATGGAAGATGAAGATAACGAACAACGATCACTCACATAACACCTGTAAGCAGTAAATGTCTTTCTCTGTTTTTGTTTTTTTCATTTTTTTTCTTTTGCAATATATTTTTCATTTAAAGGTTTTTCTTGTTTAATTGCATATAGCGTGGCTTTCCTCACATTACATCCCTGTATGTTGTTAATATATATGACTGTATATTCTCAAAAGTCAACATTCGTAATACCGTATAAGTGGAAGTTTTAGTGTGACACAAGTTTAGCGATTTTCCCATGAAAATTGTATGTATATTTAGCAAGAGTTAACTTCAACGAAATTATAATTCCAAAAAAGATAACTATTACCTACGGTGTGGAATAAAATGTTAGCAATATTAAATTTTAGCGATCTTAGTAGCATGGCTTAAAATGGCAAAATTAAACCTTCGCTAAATATTGTTTATAGGGTTTACTTCATTGTGACACATGAAAACTCATACTCAGGATCCTAGGCCTTGTCAATATCGTAGGCTATCATCCGGAATATCGTCCATGCATGTCAAACTATAATGCAGATTAATGATTGTATCCTCGTTTTCGTATTTCGTATTTAGTACACCCAAAACCTTAAACACTAAAGCTTACATAAGCTAATAACATAGAGTCAGATACCGAGTAAGAATAGTGCAGTCTCGTCACTCAATAAAAATACACATTCTTAACACCACAATAAACAGCGGTTCTTTGTATAATGCTCTGTAGCATTATGAAAACAAAACGTGCCCGTATTCCTGTACACGTTTTATACAAGATTCAAATATACTGTATATACCCAGGGCAAAACCTGAATAGCTTAGAATAGGGGTGAATCAATATATCGATATATCGAAATGTACCGGTATACGCCTGTCCAGCGATATACGATACGGTGCTTCGACGATACTATACGATATAATGTCGGGTTAAAAATAGCCCTTTTAATAGTCGGGATCGAAGTTCATAATTTAAAAATGACTTCTAACAGGAACACGAATCCTCAGACTTTAATACCCGCTTTTACATTGTGACATCATTGATTCCTCGGACTTTAATCCTGCTTTTATATTGTGACACATCGGAGATTCCTCAGACTTTAATCCCCGCTTTTACATTGTGACACATCGGAGATTCCTCAGATTTTAATCCCTGCTTTTACATTGTGACACATTGGAGATTCCTCAGACTTTAATTCCCGCTTTTACATTGTGACACATCGGAGATTCCTCAGACTTTAATCCCTGTTTTCACATTGTGACACAACGGAGATTCCGCAGACTTTAATCCTCGCTTTTACATTGTGACACATCGGAGATTTCTGAGACTTTAATCCCCGCCTTTACATTGTGACACATCAGAGATGCCTCAGACTTTAATCCTCACTTTTACATTGTGACATTGGAGTTTTCTCAGACTTTAATTGTCATTGTTTGTTTTGTTATGAAATAAAATATATTAAACCACTTCATTTTTTTAATTTTTGATATTTTACTTCAGAAAATGCTTAACTACATTGAAAATCCAATATATCGGATATCGCATCAGAAAATATTGTATCGTATCGTATCGGAAAATCTTGAGCAATACACACCCCTAGCTTAGAATATCTTTCAGCGTTTCAGGGAAGACTATGTGGAATGCCGTGGGTGAAGATACAATACACTCTACATGCGCAGTGTGTTTTAAGAGAAAATATGTTAAACATCATCAGCATGCTTTTAAAACTTTTAAAACTTCATTTTATACCTGTTTACATTTATAATAATTTTTCAGTTTATATGTACTCTACCTCTTTCAATCTGTGTTTATTTTACTAATATATGTCTGTCTGTCTGTTATATGCATAGCCATGAAAGGTGAATATAACTAGCAGTGATCAATCTCATAACTCCTTTAAGAAAATGTAAATAGAGAGCTGGGTAACACGGACCCCTGGATATACAGGAGGTGGGGCCAGGTGCCTATCGATTTGATATACATCAGTAAACTCGAAATAAAAGAGAGCACAGAGTCGCCCACTTATGCTTCATATTTAGATATTTTATTAAAAGTAGATACTAACGGGAAACTAACAGCACAACTTTGTGACAAACAGGATGATTTCACCTTCGCCATCGCCAACTTCCCATATTCATGTAGCAATATGCTATTATCACCTGATATTGTTATATATCTATCAACTGATTCGATACGCAAGTGCTTCTTCTGCGTATGGTCAGTTTTCAGCCCAAGGCAAGCTACTGACAAACAAGTTGATGGTGCTGGGATTTCATCAGTCTCGTTTAAAGTCAGCATTTTGCAAATTATATGGTCGTTATAACGACCTAATTTGCTAATACAACATATCACTGGGTCAAGTAATGTCTGACTTGTCTCATACTGATTGTTAGGCCGTTCCTGGCATGCCGATTTTGACTATGGATCACCCTGCTGAAGATATAGGACCCATGGCGGGTGTGACCGGTCGACAGGAGATGCTTACTCCTCCTAGGCACCTGATTCCACCTCTGGTATATCCAGGGGTTCGTGTTAGATTAACTCTCTATTTTGTATTACTTATGGAAGTTATGAGATTGAAAATCCTTCATTATTTTCAACTTTCGTTATGCAGGTGTTTTTTTTTAAAGAAAAGAATGTTTGTCATTTTAACGCGCCCTCGAAGGGCCCGGAGTTGCCTTTCTTTCAACTGAACTTTATAAGATTTATACAGTACATGAACCTTCATCTTTTTCATTCAGTTGCCAGGGATTGGACTATGTTAATATAAAAGTGCTTTTCATTACAGATGTCAAGAGAATACAATTGACTTGGAAAGGGTAATTGGGAAAACCTGATAACAAACTTTCCTGCATATGGAAGTCAGACATCAGTAATAACATTGGATGTACAGTTTTAGTACCAGAAATAAAATATACTCAAAATATAGACGGTAAGGTTTAGAAATCGGTAGCATCATATGATTGGGAGCAAATGAATATATATATATATATATATATATATATATATATATATATATATATATACATTGCCTTTTCATTTCGGATATTTTGGATCAGCTCTTTGGACGAATAAGGCATGTCCTAATTCGCTCCAGTTTTAACAATGATTGACAAGCCTAAAGACCAAAAACATGTAGTATGCGTTGTAAATACGTTTGTAGATTAGTGTAGTTGTAGTGCTAGATGTATGTATATGTAGATTTTGTTATTATGCTCTGTTGATATTGACCATATTATGTAATTCTTTTCGTTTATCCTGAAGAAGGGACGGGTCGTCCCGAAAATTTGACAATCTCGTTGTTCGTGTCGTGGGTCATTTTAGTGCTTTGTATAATTTTTTGTATGACCTTGTATCCATGTTGTGGATCCGACACTCTGAGATATCGGGTGTTGTTGGAACTTTTAGTGCTTATATATATATATATATATATATATATATATATATATATATATAAGGCAAGAAACACAAAACTCGAATAACATTTCACTGTTAGCGCTTTTGGCTTTAATGCCTCTTCAGACAGTTATAAAATTTGATAACTGTCTGAAGAGGCATTAAAGCCGAAAGTGCTAACAGTGAAATGTTATTCGAGTTCTGTGTTTCTTAACTTTTATTGGATGTATTTACTGTATCAAATACTGAATTCTTTTTATAAACTAACGACCTCTGATTTATGAATTCTTACAATGATTTTTGTAAAATACGGCTTCTCACTTCGTTAATCACTGTTTCTTAAAAAACATCACATTTGCATACTCCAACAAAATGGCTTTGTAAAACAGGACAACTTTGGATTTACTTGAGACTTTGATTGAGAAAGTCACTATTTTACAGATATTACCATTAAACGAGGGAATCTGTCTGCTGTTGCATTAACAGGAAACCAATATAATCAATAGCTCAAGCATTTTCTCAATAAAATACTGATTTCTGTAAGTTGTCACGATCGTAATTCCCGCTTGCTTACAAAGAAAGGTGAATATAACGAACAGTGATCAATTTATATGTTTATGTATAAGGTGAATATAACGAACGGTGTTTCGATCTCATAACTACGATAAGGCATACAAAATTAAGAGTTACTCAAATATGGACCCCTCGATATACTAGAGGTCGGATTATCTAGGAGGAGTTATTCGCTGTCAACTCGTCACACCCACCATGAGGCCTGTATCTTTATCAAATAAACGGAGGGATTCGTAGTCAAAATCAGTGTGCCATTAACGGTCTAACAATCTGTGTGAAACACGTCAGACAGCATTTGATCCAATGTCTGATTGTATTTGCAAACCAGATCATTATAACGACCATAGAATTTGCGAAATGCTGGGTTTAGACAAGGTTATTGAAATCCCTGTAACCCCTGTAACAAAGAATTTGTTCCTCGGAAAGGATTTTGCACAATACGAATTTGAAAAGATTTTGTTTTTTTCCAAAGGGAATTTACACAATACAAATTTGGAAATCCACGCTGTATATCACCTTGGTTTATCTACCGAATATTAAACCATTGGGATTTTCTCAAAATGACATGCTATTCTGTTGATATGATGTAATGCACATGGTGATAAAGTATTTTCTTGGACATATTTCAGATGAACAGGAAGCCAACAAACATCTTGAACAATCAGAATCGAGAACTCTTTCACAAGTTTGGTTGGATTTGTTAAACAACCCGACACATAATGTGGAGAAATATCTAAAGAACGATTTCAAGGAAATAGTTGTTCATTACTTCCGATCTTCAAACTATATACCCATTGCAGGAGAAATTAGTGTATGTCTTCCGGATATGTACCTCGATGCATTCATTGATGTCTGTGGAATTGATGTGATTTTAAGTCCAACAATCATAGACGAAACAATTCATCAAAAAATCGCCCAAAAACGTAAGTGATGTTCTTATTTCTTTTACGGCCACTCAAGTGATCTATTAAAGTCTGCTCTTATCTGTGCTTAATGGAACAGTCCATCAATATGTTAACACAAATTCAAAGGAATATTATTGTTAAATATGGATAGGCTGAGCTATACATAGCATACATGGTTAAACATAGGGTGAATGAAATACAACATTTATATGTGTTTGGTATTTACTAACGTTAAGATAAGCAAGTAAACTATACTTAGATATTATTGTAAAAATAATATCCTGATATCTAAGTACATAAAATAAGTACATAAAAATGGATCGTTCTAATTGTTCATCACTTAAGTCAAACAGCAAATGGAATTTATCTCGAATTCTGAAAGTTTTAATTTTAATTTGATTTATGTTAGATTTTTATTCCGAAAAAAGATATGCTTTTTATGCTTCAATTAAGCAGAGGTGACAATAATATAAAGCCACATTATTAATGGGACCCTCTCTTTTGATTCTATGTGTGCCTGACTAAGGCTTAATCTTTTACAATGAAATTAGTGATAATATATGAAGAATAAGTTAGTGTTAGTTTACTAAAAATATGTTAGATATAAAAAAGTAGGTCATTTAAAATTAGCAACAAATTAAAAGTTGCACAATGTGTTGAGTCTTTAGGCCAAAAGGTTAGCTCGTGTGTACACAACGTGGGACTCGACAGTTGGCGTCATTCCAAAAGATAATGCATCGGACATTAAAGCTATGAAAAAATGTATTCAGGTTGACCCAGAAATTCTGTGACATTTCCTAAAATCAGTAAACTATCTTTCATATTCATAAATGGTTTCCTGACGCAAGAAAAATGCAATGTCTTCAATGACAGTGTTATGAGATAAAAATAGATTGAATATATGAACTTCCAACTAATGTTGAATGAATCATAAAAGGAAATTATATATGCAGCGTTAATTTCGTCCATTTTATTTTACCTTTAAAGGTTGCAAACAGTGTAGTTTTCTTAAGGAATGTCAAGTCAAGGTTGTGTCAAATCGAGGATACCAAAAATCGTAAATCCGCCCAGTCATAATGACGAGGGTGCAAGAAAAAAAATGTATATCGCTCTATATTTTTTTCAAGTGAAGATACCAATGGAAATTCTGCGATGGAAAATAGCTTCCAAGGAAAGGTATATGAGATTGTTATCAAAAGATGGCGTAGTGCTTAAACAAGCGAGGGCAATGATTGTGGGATGCGCGGGAGCTGGAAAAACAACTTTATTGGAGCGAATTAAAGGAACTAATTCATCCAACTTAGACAGTGTTTCATCAACAGTTGGTTTGGAAGTGCATGAAAACCTATTTAAAGTCGATGTCAATAAGGAGACAATTAAAAGTAAGTCAAATTTACTATCAACTCATTTACTAACACCATTTTCGATGCAACACAGTGAAGATGGTCATTAGGAAAGTTGACATGATTTCCCCCCGGAAGTCCTCATTATCTGACAGGACGACCGTTACGTTAGTTTATTATGTTTTCTCAGATATCACCATGACGTCCGAAAAATATGTTGGCAAGTGGATGCCATTTAATGGGGTAAACACGCATTTTTGGCAAAATTCTTTAAAGGTGAAGATAAGGAACACTTACTAGTCTCAAACATCCTGAAAAATACAAAATTAAGTGTATGCCAAACATGGTCTCCTGGATATATCAACAGATGGATTGGGTGCCTAGGAGGAGTTAAAAGCAAATAATAACCTGTTTATCTGAAATCGTATCACATCCGTCCAAATCTACCAAGAATCAGTGTCTTAAATGCACATGTTTCATATGATATGGTAGTGGGAACAATTATATTGAATAAGCGACGAGAAGTTTGTGGTGGGGGCTCTGGTTCAAATTATTTATCATAAAAGTGCGTATCCTCGACCCCCAATTGGTGATTTATAATATAAATATCCACAGTTTTGAGCAAAATATATATCTTTATCAAATATAATACATGAAAAAGCTGATTTTACTTTGTTGACTTTGAAAAAGTTTAATTCTTGAAAGATTCCTCGAACTTTTGATTGGGATTGGTATTCGGGTAAGGTATTTTCGCTACTCAATTGAATTAAAGCATCCCATACAAAAATAAAGTAAAATAGATGCATAAAATTGTCTTTAGTGTTTTATATGGATAATATTTAATGAAAAATATCAGAGAACGAAACGACGTTTAAACTGATACCCAGAAAGCTTCCATATATTTTCATCGAGGCATGTGTTTATCATCACGAGACTGTCACGTGACATAATATATTCAGACCCACCAGAACATGTTGTGATAATTATGAAAGTACAACGATATTGGTTATATGCAGGCGACCCTTTCAATACTGAAAAAATAAAGCCTACCTTAAATTAACTGAACAATCTTGGGACCAAGTTCTCCGATAAAAAGAAGGAAGTTTAAAATGCATCTAATGCAGCATATTTCTTAATTTTCGAGAGTATGCAGGAGATTATCAAATGCGGAGAGAGGTTTTTTTGTGTCAGAAGTTATTTTCAACACTTTTCTGACATATGAATGTAATAAGAATATAAATATATAAACATCAAACACCATCGTACACTGTACATCGTTGCATTTTTACATTTACTGCAGCTGGTTGTAATGATTATGTAAATTATACGCAGTGCTAATCGGAATCAGGAGAATATATAGGGGCTATTTCAAGGTAACAATATAAAATCACCTTCGCGAAAACTAGATATGATAAATGCAGAATAATTTGATATGGAAAAGAAATAATATATGATTATATGATAAGCATTTGGCAAGAAAACTGTTCATGTATACTGCTTATCACTTGATAACGGTAGTAAATAACGACATACTATTATGACACTTTCTCCGCGATACAATTGTAAGAACTTGTACGGCGTGACGTACGTTTTTATTGTGACGTCATATGGTGCGAAGTACACTGAGATACATTGATATACAGTTCTGTAATTGTTCTCGGGAAGCCTTAACTGAACTGAGACCCCACCCCCGCCAATAAAAAAAAACGAAAAAAAAAATAAATAAAAGCCTAAAACAATAAGAAATAAAGCTGAAAGTTAGGAAAATCAAGCTCATTTGAATGTTGATGTCACTACAAAATTGTGCTTGGAAATATTGACCACGATTGATGCGGGGCGTGCCGATTAAAAATAGCCGTTTTAAAGATAAAGTATATTAATTGTTCTTAGTTGCGACAAGTAGATATGTTCCTATGGTTGTTTGATTTCTTTTTGAGATGTTATCAGCTGTAGATGACTATAACAAATTTAAGACTCTGCTGTAGCATTTAATGTGGCAACGCCTTTCGAGACACGATACCTCCTTTCTAAATGCCGAACATTTAGCTAAGGAGCAACCACTGCCTCTTTGCAGATTCTCAATTATCAAGTCACCATATTGATGTAGCAGTATTCTATTGTCACTTGCATATGCTTTCATATCTCAAATGATTCAATCCGCAAACGATTGTTTAGGGTAACCTCCATTTCTTAATCAAAGCAGACTACTGAAAAATACGCCGATGTTACAGGGGCCTCAACAGTCAGCATTACGCAAATCTTGTCGACCGGTGGCACCTGCCTTTTGATCGGATAAACGGAGGAATTCATAGTCAAATCAATATGTAAAGAACGGCCTAACAATTAGTATGAAATACGTCAGACGGCATTTAACCACTGATATGTTGTATTCGTAAATTATGTCGTTTAACGACAACGAAAATTGCGAAATGTTGACTTTAAACGAGGCCTGTGAAACCCCTGTACCATCAACTTGCTTGTCAGTAGCCTGTCTGGATTTGAAAACTGACCATATGCAGAACAATCTCTTGCATATATATTTAGTTGATTGATTGATTGTATCTTGCTTGAAATATTTTCACTCATATGGAGACGTCACCAAGACCGGTGAAGGGCTTCAAATTTAGGCCTATGCTCGGCGCTTCCGGCCATTGAACAGTGAGGGTTCCTTAACGTGCCACACCTACTGTGACACGGGTCATTCGTATTTAAGGTCATCTCCGAGGACCCATGATATTCACACCTGATGTCGAGCGTTTGGCGATGGAACTGTCACTACCTGTTTTAACGACTTTGGTGTGTCGCGGCAGGGATGAAAGATGTAATTACTTGTGTAGGTGGTAATGGAAAATTGCTACAAGAATACGGGAAGCTGACGTTTGAATATATATCCTTAACGATCATGAAAGATACAAAGATGTAGAAGAACTTTAAATTCAGGTCCTAGGCAAGATTCGTATTCCACAGAGACGATAAAAATCTTATAATCAAGAAAATAAGTGGTTATGGAACATTTGTTACAACTAATTGACAGAAATACGAAACCTGTCAAAGTGTACATAATTATATATGACGTTTTCATTGCATATGGTTATTCCAATGATAACTAAATGATTGCAGTAACTCATTGGCTAGACATCTTGTGACATGGCCACATTTAAATTAAGATAGTAAAATAGATTGTGGTTGATTATTATTTAAGCTCTTGTTATTTTAAAATGTGCATCGTAGGTCTTTCTGCTGTGACATTAAAAAACAGGGGGGCATGTGTCGCTACAGTCTTTGATATGTTACAGAACACTCACTCCAACGGTCTTGAATTTGTGTCACTTTGTGTAGTGCTGGTAAGGTCTTAATGGTAGTGAAAAATGGTTGAAGAGCACCATGATTGGACGAATAGTAGTTGAAACATTGTGAACTGTTTTTTTTATTAATTTTGTTTGATTTCCCAACATCAGTAACACACATAATGTGAACCTTGTACACTTCCACGAATACTGATACAGAAGTATGGTGGTATACAAGAATGATACATGGAAACAAAACAAAAATATTGTATTATAACATTTAAGGAAAATACATCTCCACATATTGGCAACTGTTTGTTATGTTCATTTTCTCTCTAAATATTGTTATGGAATTGTTTGTTTTACAGGGCAAAAACAAATCTCAAAGTTTTTTTCTTCGGGTTACATACCGAATTCTTTGAGCATCTTCGATTTTGCCGGACAAAGTGTATACTATGCTTGTCATCAAGTTTATCTAAGTTCAAGAGCGTTTTACATTCTGGCTGTTGATATGTCAAAGGATTGGGATGAAGAAGTCAGTCATCAACTTTCAAGCGACAAAGCGTCATTATTTGATGGCTGGACACACCGAAGTAAGTATATTTTACTGATTTTACCGAAACTGACTCATGCGTACGAAATCTAAATGTCACATGCATATGCAATATGTGATTTAATATTTAAGTAAACCGAACTGCAGTACTAAAATCCGAAAGGACCAGCATCTACAATATGTTCTTCAAGCTCGAAATTTGAAATATTCCACAACAATAGCACTGTTAAGACGAGCATGGCATCGCAATATAATATTCATACTTACAACCCTGAAGCGTACTAATGCACCACTTGCAAGGAATGGTACGAAACGATTCTTGCACGGAACGGTGAACGGTTTGCACGAAGCGCTTAGCACAAAACTCTGACAACTTTGTAGGCGTGGCTTGTCCGCTTTGTGAACGGTCTGCACGAAACGGTAGGCGTGACCTGCACGCTTTGATTATTTCGGTATTATTTGGTTCAAATATCTTCAATATAATTGCAGTACTCTAGATATCTAAAAAAAAGGTTTCGAAAGAAATGATAATGATTCATTTTAAAATGGTTGTTCATATACGACTTGGTAAATGCCATTTTTACTTATTAGATCAATAAATTATGAACGCGTTGGAATGGAAAGAAATGAAGTCTTTTTTGTTTCGGAAATAAAAGAAAAATATTAAAAAATTACATCGTCATGGAATATTGATTAATCAAATTTTATTGATTCATTGCTATATTAAATTCATTGAAACTGAATATGAAATGGTCACGTCTGTTTCGCTATTTTTGTACATTCATTCTGAGTGTCGTTAAAATACATTTGCAATTTGTATATTCCAGGTCTCTTCCCAAAGAGAGATGCTGAATAAACCTATACATTTTATATACATGTGTAGGTGAATGAAAACAGATAAAATGATTTAAAGAAATTTCTCGTCAGGAAAGATTGAAATATTTTGGGCGGGGAAAGGGTTGTGAACGGCCTACACGAAACGATAGGCATGACCTGCACTTTTTAATTATTTTTTTTTCGGCATTATTTCTTTCATCCTGGGGTTAGTTTAAACAAGGAATAGGTTAATGACTTACGAACACGTTGGAATAAAAGGAAATGGATATTTGTTAACTTCGGAAATAAAGGAAAAAATAGACATAAATTGTATCATCATGAAATATTTATTATTCAACTTTATTTATGCATTGTTCTATTCAATTCATTGAAAAAGTCGCGTCTGAATTGCTATGTTTGTACATTCAATCTGAGTGTCATTAAAACACATGTGCAACTTGTATTTCCAGGCCTCTTTTCAAAAACAGATCTTGAATAAACCTATACATTACATAAAAATTCTTGTAAGACTGGAACATATTCTCGGGCGGGAGGAGGGATGCATCTAGACATAGAATTAGCCAGTCGATAAGAACCTGTCACCTTGGACAAGAAGGGAAAATACAAAAAGGAAACAATCAAAATATAATTGAAATTGATTGAAAAATAAATCATACAAATGAATAAATAAAACAAATAACGACTAACTACAGTAATGATCAACAGATGTGCGAGCAGATCTAACATCCGATGTAAAGCCTTTTTCGTTATGAACACTTTCACTTTATTGTCATATGTACTAATATGAAATCCACATGTAGTAAGAAACTGCAAAAAATAAACAAACAATTTCTGAATACAATGTCAATGAAAAAATCATACACCTTGTCATGAATTCTATAAACCCAGTTTGAAGGTACAAGAGAGAAAATTATTCAACATCAATAAGCCAAAGTTTAGAGTTCACATCTAGACTGATGTACTGGTATTTGAGCAGGAAAATGTAACATAATGTACTACACATTGACAATGTTAGATAAAATATGGCTTATGCTGCCGAAATGACTAAATATGGAAAATTAGATACTGATATCATGACATAGTACATAAGTATAACAAGTGCAACAGACATAAACATGCGATAACCTAACCATGACACTTGTGCGTTACCATACATATATCAGATCAACGAACATGTAAACGTCACGATTCCTATTTTGTGAAAGCAATAAAAGAGCAACATGAAAATTGTTTAAGCCTAAGATAAACACAAAAAACATGGGAAACTTACTCTATGCGAGGCTAAGTTGTGCAAAAATGGTGAAAAGGCACCTCTATTTACTAAAACCGCCATGCGGTGATTCTTCAGTTGGGCGTAAACAGTTACTAAAAGTCAAAATAGGCAACGAACTCAATCCGGAAAATACATGCCTTGACTATAACGTACAAAGAAAGACAACTCAATGTTGTGACATTACATCCGATTTTAATTAGGTAATAGCTCTTAAACTTCATTGTTATTTCGGATTTCAAACATTTTGATTGAGCATCACTGAAGAGACATTATTTGTCGAAATGCTTATCTGGTGCATCAAAATTGGTACCGTATAAATTTTACATGTAAAGGAGATACCTGAAAAGAATGAAAGTCAATAAAACAAAATTGAGGTCTCGAATTTCCTATCCTGTAAAATGGTTATAAAATGATAATTATGGAAAACGTTTGGAACTACTTTTTCAAGAAACACTAGAATTTGACTTGGTTTATATTTTCAGTTTAGTACCTTGGAAATTTTTCCTTTTACTGTAGATTTGTTTGGAGGCTTTTGAATTCCTTCTGCAGGTTCTTCTTCAGGGAGACACAAAGTAGCTGAATCTACTGTCATTTCAACAACCGCACAGTGACTAATTGAAGCATTGCTGCCTGCCCAAAACGTGTTTTCACCTTTTGATATAATGTTTGAAAATTCGAAGCTTGTTCCCTCTTGTATAATTTGGAACCGGTTTTTCCAATAAATTCTTCCATAATAAATGTCATGTCCTTTAGCAGCTATAATGTTGAAGTATGTCGTTTCCCTTTCTGATTGTTTATTCATATAAGACAATATTGTCTTTGACTTTTTCAATACCATAAGCTCTAATGTGTCTTGTGCAGTTGCTTAAAATGTAAAATAAATCCATGTTTCATTCAAATTGTGAAATTTATCTTGAAGGATGTTCTCTCCTGATCTGAATTTTTTTCAAAAGTATCAAACTTTTTTGATAAACCATTTTAACTGATACATCTTTATCCGAAAGATATTTAAAACATAAAAAAAGAGTATGGTAGTATGGACCTGATATAATTACAGCCCCTCAAAGTTGCCCCCTTGCTGAAACGTAATTTTTCATGAAAATCACTAATTTTCACAAGAAACACGTTATAAAACAAATTTTAAGGACAGAATAATCTTGGTTTTCTTTTATTTTATGTGAATTAAGCATAATTGATTATTTCAATAACTCTTACATAAAATATATCACCAATTCTACAAAAAATCAAGTATTAATCAACACAGTTGTATAAAATATCACACAAATTTGAAGACGTATTTCATCAAAAAATTCAACCTAGGGAGAATATATGTATCAAACTTTTTCTGAAATTACTAATGTAGATTTGAATCATATTTTTGCTTAATTTAAATGAAAAATATGTGTGGGGTAGTGTGCATTGGAACAAAGTTTCGAACCATCTTGTGTCCCCACCCCCTTCTTACATCGACATACGTTCTAAACAATAACAATATACAATTTGTTATAAAATGTGTATTTTTGAATTCATATTTACAAATTCTCTATATTTATTTCATTATATGATAAATAATAAGAAAACATAAATAATATGTGCATATATACAATACTAACTCATTTATAACTACAGAATGTGTAAAACATATGCCCCCGCATCAGTATTTTCTAATTTCCATGCACTGTGACCTTGATCTTTGACCTTCTGACCCCAAAATCGATAGGCATTTTTCCTTCTTTGTATGTATCCATATGTCCAAATTTGGTTTGAATAGAATGCAAAGTACTTGAGTTATTATCCAGAAACTAGTTTTAACAGTCAACTTCCATGAGGTCATGAGGAAGAAATCTGCACTTCCTGGTATGGTTCTTCATATGATGATAGCACGACTCATCCTTCTCACTGTGAATATCAAATGGATCTAGCTAAGAAGCAAACATTGGAACTCAATTTCTATCAATATTGTAAATTCTTAACAATAGAACAGAATATACTATTAGGTTTACCACCAGACTGTAAAAACAAAAGTACCTTGCACAGGCCTCAACTGAAAAAAAATCACCTATTACTATTACACTGCAACCACCAAATGGCAGTTCACTATTTTTTTCTTTTCCGATAACCTTCTACTTATAAAAGAAAATAAATCACTTGTTACCATACTTATTTCATCAATAATAATTGTATGGATAGTTTGAAAGTAATCCCTCAACTTTTTCAAAGCAAAACCCTTTAAACTACTATATGTTAAATGTTTTGCTACGGGAATTTTAAAAAGAGGATGCACAGTTTGGTCATTGATGTTAGTAACAGCCGTACCTGTTGGAGCACATACTACAACAGGGCTTGTATTCAACATTGATGAACAGAACAACTGAAGATAAGCTATCAATACTTTCGTTGTGAAGGTTTTCCCAACACCAGCACCACCAGTGATGAATAAATGCAAAGGCAACTTATTTTCATTATAGGATTTTTTAATGTAATTAATAACACTGAGTTGAGATGGAGAAAACTGTTCAATTCTCTTTCTAAATTTTTCCATTGACATTGAACAATACATTGAACGAGCGTGCAGCTCATCTTGTTCACAATTTTCATCATGTAGCCACATGTGATTTTGAACACCCATTTCTTTATCAGTATTTTCATGTATGAATTTTTTTAGTGATTTTTCTATTATTTCTTCCTTCATAGCTAAAGTTTCAGTTGATTAATCAATTTCTGATTCTTTGTTATATTGGTTAGTTCAAGCAATACTATCCTTCTCATAGAATTTTCTACCTGTACAGAAAAAGAAAAATATGTGTGATTGACAGTAGAATTAAAATATCTATTTTTGTTGATAAAAGCTTCTTTGTAATTACTAAAAGGTTATAACAAATCTCTCTCACACCTATGTGGAAGTAAGAGCAGCAAAATGGAGTAAAAGTATTCTTCACTATATGTTGAAAAATTGGGAAAGCGTACAAATACACTTAATATTTTTCTTCATCCAAATATCATATTTCGCTTTGTAAATTCTTTCTAAACGGCACTTTAATGTAGGTTCTGATGCCTTTTCATACCACGCACTGAAATGGTAAAAGGAAACGTCCTCAGGCATAGTGGGTCTTGCTCGATAGTAATCAAGCACATTGTATGAAAAATTTCTATTGAATCATGAGGAAGGTTGTCTAATTCTTTCTTACGTTTTAGTAACTTAAATCGTTCACTGGGCAACATAGCATTAATGAAAACAAACTTTCTACTTGTGTGGATCAAGTTTAAATAACTAAACCTGTATGCAGCTTCTTGAGAGCTTAATCTACGGTGACGCAATACACATATACCTATTTTCAATAAATGCTGATACCTAGGTATTGAAGGATTTTCTTTGAAAACTTGATGTATTGGATTTCCTAAAGCTGTTTTAAGTTCATCAGGCTCTGATTTGCAAATATAATTACAGACATAATATGCAGCAGCTTCCTCATTGCAAATTAATTGGATGTCCATATTTGCTCGCCAGTGCCTTAAAATCATAGGATTGTAACTATTGATCATCGTCTCATTCAATTTACGCTTTGCTTCATAAAATCGACCTTTATTTCTGTGAGAAAAATCAATGTTCCCAAATATTTTTGTTTTAGTACAAACAGATTTTGGAAATCCAAATCTACATGATGATTTAAATCCTTTGGAACAGTAGGTTGTATGAGAATGTGTTTGTAACTTACAAACTAATCTATTCAATTCAGGGTCTTCTCAACTACTAGGTATACATACATGACCAGATAGTTGCATTTATGTGTTTTAGAAGATCCTCTTCGGTTGCATTTTGGACAATGTTGTTAACCCCCAAAAACATGTGTAAATGGGGACTTCCCCGGTTCTGAAACTCCACCCGTGCAAAATAGTCAGTAACATTCCCTAAGGGTTTATGATTGCCATCAATTATGTATTTTTTTCAGATTTTTAAACCTTATTTCAAAATGCGTAACTGTCAGTAATGGGTCACGCTTCATGCCCTCAAAACAATTTGCTGTTTTCCCTGATTCTTGAAAAGTCAGGTTGTTTACTACCATACTTAGTTCAGGCCAATACAGATCATCTGCTGACAGTGTCATAAAAATGTGGATGGACTTAATGTTTTAAACATAGATATTAAATTATATAAGTGATTTTTAAAATAGGCTACAGTTCCTCTTATGTTTATCAGGATATGGGGCTCACGGCGGGTGTGACCGGTCAACAGGGGATGCTTACTCCTCCTAGGCACCTGATCCCACCTCTGGTGTGTCCAGGGGTCCGTGTTTGCCCAACTATCTATTTTGTATTGCTTGTAGGAGTTATGAGATTGATCACTGTTCGTTATCTTCACCTTGCATATATGAATTTTGCAAAATTGTTGAATTTTGTGTACAACTTCTTAGATTTCCTGCTGTACACTGGTAAAATTGCAACATATGTTTAACATATGTTACACATATTATCAACATATGTTTTCAAACATATGTTAATCATATAAAAGGAGCACTTAAAGGTCAACGTATCCTTTCAAACATATTATTAACATATGTTAAACATGAAAGGTGACGATAACGAACAGTGATCAATCTCACAACTCCTACAAGCAATACAAAATAGATAGTTGGGCAAACACGGACCCCTGGACACACCAGAGGTGGGGTCAGGTGCCTAGGAGGAGTAAGCATCCCCTGTTGACCGGTCACACCCGCCGTGAGCCCCATATCCTGATCAGGTAAACGGATGAATAACATATGTTTGTATTATCTTATGATAAACATATAATTTGTTCATATGATATTCACTTGATTTTCTTATTATTGTAACATCAAGTTTATATTAAACATATGTTTAACATATATCAAACATATGTTTAACATATATCAAACATATGTTTAACATATGATTAATATATGTTCAACATATGTTTAACATATATTAAACATATGTTTAACATGTATTAAACATATACTTAACATGTTTAGGATATGTTAAACATATGTTCCAGATGTTTTGAAACACGATAATCTTGAAGGGACACACAGCATATATGTTTTTGAACTTTTGTTTAGCATATTTGTTGATAATATACCGTAGATAAATGACAAAGCTGTTTTGCAAGATTGTCTCCGCGAGCGAGAAACGTAATTCAAAATAATTTTACCTCATATTTGGTATATTTGTTACAGATTATGGCCACCTCACACAATAGAACCTACAACTATAAAGTCCAAAGAGTCTCTATACTATAAAACCGGTTTACTCAGACTGTATCAAAACCTTGTGATTTATTTATAAAGGTGACGAGATTTTAAACTCTGTTCTGTGATATTTTTTAGTCTTAGTTGTAAGTTCTTTTGTAAAACGGTCTAGGCCCAATGCAGCGATTTTGAGGTGGGGGGGGGGGTATTCCAACAAATAAAAATCTGTATAAAACATATACCCCAACCCCCTTTTTGATCATACTTTAACCATATGTTCAAAATTTCATATGTTTATCATATATGTTAAACATATAATTTTTTTTACCTTGTGTTAATCATATGTTTTGAGTTTGCAGTATGTTCAAAATATGTTTCAAACATACGTTAAACATATTTTCAAAACATATGTTCGCCATATGATGATAAAATCATATGTTTAACATATGTTAAACATATGTTCAACATATGAATATCCAAAGATATGTTAAACATATGTTGCAATTTTACCTGTGTAACTGAAGTTGCATTATTTTGTTTTATACGCATGTTGATGTTTATTTCTGACTTAAAATGTGACAAATCTATAGCTACTGCAAAATGAAGTAAGTATGTAATATTTTTTTCTGAAAAAAGCCCCTTTGTGATTGTATAAGCGATTTTTAATATACATTGAAACTGACAGTTTCTGTGGCCTATCATGTAAAAATCCAAACTGTCCCTTTGGAAATAACCAAGGAGATGATTTTTCCTCATCCTAAAACATTTCATATATATTAACAGGGTTGACTTTTATACTTGGAACTTCAATAACACCATCACATATGTATCTTTTGATTGAAAGATCTGGAATATTGGAATCTAAAGGTGTCATTGTGCTGAATCCCAGGTTTTCTACAATTTCATCAAAGTCCTCACGTTCATCACTTATTTCCATACTAATGTAATAACCTTCATCAGCGGTATCTTTTTTCAAAGTTGATATTTTATATAAGAGATTAAAATGTTTCAACACATTAATGCATTTCTTAAATGTTTCCTGACACTCTGTGTTTATAATCATCAGCTGTAGTATATGCATTTTGAGGGAACTTCACTGAGAGAAAAAAAACCTAGAATTTTCCGGAGAATGTGGCAGATGGCTTGTAACATTCTGAACATCAGAAGATAAATGTAAAGGTAAACCGTTCTGAGCAAACTGACCTGGTAAAATGATGATAGTCATAAAAATCTCTATAAGGGGAATTAATCTTTTCTCAATTGTATTCACAATATTTAATTGTGGAGGGATGGTGACAATATGCAATGAATTTCCCAATTTGTCTGTAACATGTATTGCACAAATCTGTGTTTTTATTGTAATACGTACCATTCAAAAACCTTTCACTTGTTATGTGGTAAATATGATCCTTAAATAAAAACCTCTCACAACTATGACACCAATACACTAGCCTCTAACTTATTGCTAGTTCATAATCAGAAATCTGATTTACATCTTGTAAATAGTTTACTCTAACATTGCTACTATTTACGACACAAAGTCGCTCACATATGGTGACCCTGATTCCAGACCATCCATTTCAAAATTACAAAATATATTGGTATCATTACCATCTACCATGCTCATTTTAACACTTAAGTTATTCAATTTGAAATCTAGACTCTTCTCTTCTTTTTCTTAGATTTATTTTGACCAATTTTCTTTACATAAGTGTGGAATTTCAAACAGTCATTACCACACTGAGAATTCATGTTTCCCTTAGTTTTATTTACAGAGCTTGTGTAATTTCCCCTATCAAAATCATTCAGAGTTATAGCATGCTTACTACATGTATTTCCCCTATCATTGCATGTCTTTTTAGTATTTGGGGGTAACATCCAATATGGAAAATGAATTGGTGTCATCTCATACTCTTTTTGCACTGTACACTGTATGAATATATGTTAAGAATTCATCTGTATCAGAAAATGTAAGTAATATACCTAACCCATTGGGATCAGGAAACCCATATCTATTTCGTTAATGGGAGTCAAACATGTAAATTAACCCAGTGTCAGAATGGACATAAACTGCAACGGACCTGTCTCCAAAAAGTGACCAGTAGATAAGATGACAATTGTACTGCTTCATAAAATGCAGACTTGAATGTTGACTGATCGAATTCTTGTAGTGCTGTTCCACTGACTGGTCCGAAATACAGATCATAAAAGTAAGATATCTCACCAGTCAATCCTGTCCAACCTGATAAATTTGATGGTAATTCCCTCTGTGATAAATATCCATTCACATTGCTAACTGAATGAATGTATCTATACATGTCTGTGTCATGATGTATTGTTTCATTCAAATCCGTAACACTAATATCTCCTACATATGGACTATATATCGCAAACATCAACAAAGCAACCAATGCAATTGCGGTACACTGTACACCAGTATACGGTTGAAATTGCTTAGAACCCTGATGACAATTTGCAAATAAACTTCATACCATTTTGTTTCTGTTTTGTCTTCAGGAAAAAGGTCTTTGTTGTTCTTCGTCCTTTTGATGAACTGGCGGGAAATTTCCTCGTGCTTAATGATAATAACGGATTCTCAATCCCGATGAAATTGCATCGTTGGCGTTTGAAACGTACCGTATGAATATTTTAGATGTAAAATATCACATAATCCATATTAGAAAAAGATAACAATTGGATTACTTTTTCATATAAAAAGATGTTAATTAATCACTTGAATTAAAACAAAGATTTAATTATTTTCTTCAGTACGAAAATAAATAGCGCACTTTAACAAATTCTACATACCGATCCCGATATCAATGACAAAAAAAAAGAAGAATGAGCGATCTCGAGATCTAAATATTGAATGCAGTTAAGTAAAAAAAATCTATAAATAGAGGTCATGTGTGTTTCTTGTTTAATTCTGATAAAAAGAATTTATGATATAACATTGGTGATTTACTGCGGGTCTATAAATTATTTTTTTTTTAAATATAGGCCCGTAGTAACTCATGTCACCTTTCCAAAACCATAACATATAATCGCCCGCCTCCTGGCGACCGATAATGAATTATTCCTATATACAAATAAAAGAAAATAAATTAAAAAAAAATAAAATAAAAAGATAACGAGGGCAGAGATATACATGTCTCCGCACTTGCTAGAAACTATCAAAGGTGAGAAAATGGTATCGGATTTTGCTCTGCCTGGTGGTTTTATAATAAATTGTTTTCTTTCGATTATTTGCAGAAATCCTGTCTTAGAGACATTTTGAAATAATTGGTCAAATTCCCAACATTGTTTACCTGTCCTTCATCCCATGCCGGAATGAATTGCACGGTCTGTACGTTTCTAAGGGCGTGGTTTGAACGATATGTACGTTTCTATGGGCGTGGTTTGATCCTGCACGGAACGCTCCTTGCACGAAACGATTTGCACGGAACGGTGAACGGTCTGCACGAAACGCTGAACGGTCTGCACGGAACGGTGAACGGTTTACACGGAACGGTGAGCGATTTGCACGAAATGCTTAACGGTCTGCACGGGACGTTGAATAGTTTGTTCGGAACAAAGCGAAACACTTTGTAGGTGTAGTTGCACGCTTTAGGGTCTGTATAGATTAATAAATTTCACTAATACAATCTGAAACGTGTGTTACATAGTTAGTGCTTAGATCAGTCAACAGGGGACGTTTACCCCCCTTAGCACCTGCGACCTCATCTTGTATATCCAAAGGTCCGTGTTTATTTTGTATTGCTTATAAGAAAGGTGAAGATAACGATGGGTGATCAATCTCATAACTCCTATTAGCAATAAAAATAAATAGTTGGGCAAACATGGACATCTGGACACACAGCTGCACACAGCTGGGATCAGGTGCCGAGGAGGAGTAAGTATACCATGTCGACCGGTCACACCCACCGTAAGACTTATATACTGATCAGTTAAACAGTAAGAAACGCGTACCACATCATTTAACCTAATGATAGGTTGTATTGGCAAACTAGATTGTTATAACAACCGTAGAATTTGCGAAATACTGACTTTAATCGAGACTGTTGAAACTCCTATACCATCGACTTGTTTGTCAGTAGCTTGCCTCGATTTAAAAACTGACTGTACGCAGAACAAGCTCTTGCGTATCGAATCAGTTGAGAGATATAAAGACCATATGCAGGTGATATTGGAATATTCTACATAAATATGAGAAGTTGATGTTTGAGAAGCTGAAATAATCGCGCTTGTCAACCAGCTGAGTTATCAGTTTGCCGTTAATGTGTACTTTCAATAAAATATCTAATTGTGCAGTAGAAGTGGACGACTCTGTGATGTCCTTTATTTCGAGCTCACACGGATATATGTAATTGACATATGGATGAAAGTTGTTATTGTTAATAGACAAAGTGTCGTCGATATATCTAAATGTCAAATTGAAGGTCACAGTAATAATTTTTTTCTTCTCACGTCGAAGTCTTTCAATAAATTGTGCTTCATATGAATATAAAAAAACAAGTCAGCTAACAAAGGATCACAATTCGTGGTCATGGGAATTCCAGTAGACTGTTGGAAGATCTGATCACCATAGACCACGAGGATAAGAGTTACAAGATTGATCACTGTTATCTTAAACTTTCGTAGTGAAGTAAAATGCGTTGCTTATCGATGCCTACAGAATAAATAAGTTTCAATGATTGTTAAATAGATGAAATATGTCTGCTTGTTTCTTCAATCCGTGATTTTAGTGCTGAATCATCCTGATTGAAATGTCCGGAACGAATCGCCAAGAATGCGGCAATTCTCGGTCGATTTTCAGCAATACGAGAAACAAACCGAGAAGCTGTAATTGGTTTGAACATGATATTCATGACATTGTGTAGGGGTTCAGTATTGGTTACACTCATAATAGTTTGTACTATACCAAACTTATCATTTTATGAAGATTTATAATTATGTAAACACGGACCCCTGGACACACCAGAGGTGGGATCAGGTGCCTAGGAGGAGTAAGCATCCCCTGTTGGCTATATATTCGTATAACAGTATTCGCTATTTACTCCATCATAAATTGACGTCACATGTAAGTTCAAATTATGTATAGTATTAGTGAAATATTGTATATATCAAACATTACACAGAAGCAAGGTGATTTTGAGGCAAACACTTTAATTTTGTATGCAAATAGTAGACATACGGAAATGCTTTGTATATTCAAGAAAACATTAGTATTCATGACCTATAATCAGCGTTTTACAATTAATCAAATATATTTCTCAATTCAATTTATTGACAACTGAGTATGTGATTTCAGAATACTTCACCTTTTGGTTGCAAACAATAAGTACTTACTGCGACGAAAACACCCCGGTTATTCTGGTGGCTACACATCTTGATCAGTGCACGGAGGAGGTAATGCTAGCTTCTCATCTATACTCTTCTTCCTTAAAACTTATTTTGTCTTTCAATGTACTATCGTATGGTTTCTATATTTTTCATAATTCCAAAATAAAAAAGGGGTTTCAATTCACATCAGATATTGGTTTACATGTACATGTAATTTGTTTTCTTCTGATCAGAATATATTCGTCGTCTGTGGTGTTAATGTCAAAAACCACATAAAAGTATTTAGTTTGAATATTAAAATTTCATCTGAGCTATATTGCAATATTAGATGAACTTTTCTGTTGATCTTTCGTCTGTCTATTCGTCTGTATGTGAAAATGCTAAGATAAAAAACAGTGAAAAATCTTATAACTTCTATAAAGAATACAAAATCTTTGTAGAGTTTATGAGATTAATCAATGCTTAATTTCGTGTATGTACATGAGCGTTTACATTGTAGAGTACACAGGTCCATGGGGTTTGGTATTATACAGCAGTTCACGTCCTTGCTTTGTATCATAGTTATTGACATGTTGGTATCATTCAATCAAAACGAGGCATATATAGACGCTCGTGCAAGCTGGTGATCTTTACCATGCCATACAATTGCGAGTCTAAATATAAACCTAACGTAACAAGTTAGACTGATTCCAAAGTTAGTGTAACAAAAATCCATTGCACTTATATACACATCCATGCATGTTTATACATAGCGGGGTTCGTTCTGCACATCTACACTATCGCTTTTGGCACACTGACTACAGATTGTTACGTTTACCTGATCAAGATACATGACTCACGATGGGCGTGACAGGGGATTCTTACTTCTAAGCACCTAATGACAAATCTGGTATATCAAGGATCCGTGCTTGTCCAACTCTCTATTTTGTATTATTCATAGGAGTTGTGAGATTGAGCACTGTTCGTCATCTTCCTCTATCCTTATCCTAAACGATTCTATCCCAATGTGGTGTCTAATTAGCCCCCTTATTACGTTATTAAAGACTAGTCATTAGTAGTTGGAAAACGTCAAAAAAGCAACTTAAGATATTCATGAAACGCATGAACCTCCTTGACCATTGTTTCGGTGATTGGCCCCCAAATCTCGACATCTTCATGAGTTCATCATTTAAGATTTGTTTTTCAACGTTTAGAAAAATGGTTTTCAGTTTCGAGATAATTAGGATATTCTGCCTTACTCACCAAACTCCTAATTCTTTCAGGAACTGAAAGAAAACAATTGTAGACAGTAACATTCTTGACAACTTTTGCTCTCTGGTGCTCTACAACATAACCTTTTTAAGAGATAGAAAGCATCAAAGTTCAGTGCATGTCCCCTAGAAAACTCATTCTTATGTAATAAACTATGATTTCAATGATATTAGTAGTTACAGAACATTAAAACAAATGAATTCTTATTCAACAATATTTGATAAATTTATTACAGTTTCTGAAATGTTTAGGATATACTTTAGACCCATCCTTTTTCGTTATCTAAGGGTATGATCCCTAAAACGTAATAGCCTCACATATGTTCCGAAAAAATCTACAGTGTTTATTTCACAACACTTACATGTAACAAAATGTTTTCAGATGCAAGATGATTAGCCGAGGAAATCATTTATTAGTTTTGACTTTTTGTTAAAATGCATTCTTTCCTTTCATTTGCATTGAGATATAATTTATATCCTGTATGCTTATCTATGACATGAAAGTTGAAGACAACGAACAGTGATCAATCTAACTCCTATAATGTAAAACCCATACGGTACCAATTTGTATGAACCAGACGCGCACCTCGACAAATAATGTTCCCCAGCGACGCCACACCGACATCTTTGAAATCCGAAATAACAATGATACTTTAGAGCTATTATAGCCAAAAAACAGCGTGCCAAAAAAGTGGAGTAGTAATATCAAATGAAGAAATGGGCAAACACGGACTCCTGAACGTACCAGGGATGGGGTCATGTGTCTAGGAGGAGTAAGCATTCCTTTTAATTTATAGCAAGCTTCTTGGACATTGGACCCATTATTCTAAGACCTTAAAGCTGTTTAGTTTTTAGTTTCAACAGACGATGCAGGAAGAATATCTATTCTTTTAAACTTGAAATTAGTATGGCAATTCGTAGAAACTACTAAGGCAGGAATCATTGTTTACTTGAAATTAAATTATACCATGACGAAAATTATGCATATATTTTCTATGTATACTGTAACTAACGAGCGGTACATATGTCAGATGTTGTTCTTGATGTGGTGAAAGACGCTTTTCGTCTTTTTAAAATTATGAACGGGTTATCACTACAATTAGCATTACATAGTAATAATAATAACAAATGTATTTCAAGTGTATCGGATAAATTGTTTTCGATGTTCATTCTTGACAGAATTTAACCTAACACTCCTGTAAGCAGATGAACCAAAAGGACAGATTGGCATTACATTTAATTTTCTCTTCCTTTTGTAAATATATTTACTAAATTGATGATATGAATTTGAACCCTGGTTCAAATAATTTCCTTTCCTGTACTTTTGTTTCGATAATTTTATAGTTGCCCAGACATTAAGGAAGTCTCTTTCTCGCAAAAGTAAATTTAGAAGCCTTGGGTAAGTTATAGTTGGTTTCATATCCAGCTAACTGAACCTTTGTATATGATATATTCTTTATTCGTATTTTTACAGAATATTCACGACTTCGAAAACAAGATGCCGTCCAGCGACCATCTATCATCTGAAAGATTTTTCAAAATTTGTCAACATCCACAGAGCAAAGATGTGATTAAGAAAATAAAAAGAAGCATCTGCGCAATTTCAATGAATATGCCTAGCTGGGAGGAATATGTTCCAAGATCGTGGCTATTATTTTCTCAATTTCTCCAAAATGAACGCCATCAGAAAAAGTTCATGAAATTGGCAGATCTGGGAAGCCTGAAAATTGATCTACCTTCTGAGTCTTTGGAAATAGATGATATGCTACAATATTTTCACGAAACAGGCAGAGTGTTACATTTCAATGAAAATGATCTGAAAGAGCTTATAATTCTGGATATTGAGTGGTTCGTTGACATTTTCAAAAACATCATCATCGACAAAAACCACGTCATAGACAAACTCAGAGAAAGAGAAACATGGGAATCCTTCAATAAAACTGGTCGGATGGACCATGATGAACTTGAATCTTTTTGGGAAACGAAAATTAAAAACGAATATGATCAGGACCTTCTTCTCCGTTATATGCAAAGACTTGGTCTTGTTGCCCTCGGACACCGTTTCCATTACATTCCAAGTATGAATAAGATGGCCATGACAGGGGAAGATTTCAGTAGAATATCAAGAAATCCCCACACTTCCATTCTTAAGTTTCGCTTTGAAACATTCATACCCCATTTCTATTTCTTTCGAACAGTCGTAGCAGCAATGGAGTTATGGGAACCTCTAAAGTTTAATGGAATTCCTCTTCTATTTAGAGATGCGGTGTTTTTGGAATTCGACAAAGATCACGTTGTCGTGTTGGGTGTCAGTGATACCATGATTCATTTGCAAGTTTACGTCCAATCATCTGGGTTGCCTCGACATGAAAGTGTTAAAATCAACATCGACAGTACTATCCGCATTAGACATGAACTAGAGGCTATAATGAAGAAAGTCACCCAACGATTCCATAAACCTGTGCGTTTTCAAGTGGGCTATACGTGCGAAGAAACACAAATGGTGGAAGAAAGGCCAAAAATGAAACATGTAGACTGAATTGGTTACGTGGAAGAGACAAAGGCTCTAGAAAATCTAAGAGACAACATATGCATCTGTCCTAGTCATGCCGGTGATCATACCATCATGTGGTCAGATGTTTTGAAATATTGGGTATGTTTAATATTATCATCTGTCAGTTGAGCCTTTACTGTCCTTTAAGTATTGCTCACCGACCTTTATCCTTAATGTCGTTATGAATAATTTCTGCAAATGTTGAAGCTAAACAATTGTCAAAACCGCATAAACCGTAATAAATCAATGACAGATGAATATAACGAACATTGATTAATTTCATAACTCCCATAAGCAGTAAAAAATAGAGAGATGGTCAAACACGGGCCCCTGGACACACTATTGGTGGGGTCATATGCCTAGGAGGAGTTAGTAGTGATGTTGACCGGTCACACCTACCGTGAACCCTTTATCTTGACCTTTATAAATGCTTTTTCTAGATATGCATTTAGTTTTATACTGTATCGCCAAGCTTAAAGACGTTCTTCAAATGATAAATACACTAATCCATAAATAATTCTGGTTCCACCATGGAAAGAAACTTAAAATTGTGTTAGAAGACTATGTAACCCTTCACAAGTTAATATTTAGTTTCAATGTTTAGAACGGCATCAAAAGATGACAAACAGTAGATAACGACGCACGTTAGTTTTATTTATAATTATATTTATCAAAACTCAAATTTACCATGTGACATTTACCACTGTTCGTTATCTTCGCCTTTGATATATGCTACATGTTTTTGAATTGCATTAAAAATTGTAGTTCTGAATAAGACTAGATCCCATTTTGTTCTTGATAAAATCATATCGTCAACTGTGTGGTCAACCAAACACCAACTCCGTTTACCTGATTGGGATATAGGGCTCACTGCGGATATGACCGGTCGACAATATTGTTTACTCCTCTTAGGCACATGATCACATCTCTGGTGTGTCAAGGGGTCCGTGTTTGCCCAACTATCTATTTCGTATTGCTTATAGGAGTTATGAGATTGATCACTGTTCGTTATGTTCACCTTTCATCACGCTATATACTGGTAAAGATGGTGATTTGGTATAGGATGCTTTTCTCGATTATTACACCCGTCAACGAAGGTAGGGTACATATATTAATTTTGCAATATTCTCAGAATGTCTGTTGAATCGGTTGTATTTAAAAAGGGGATGGGGTGAAGCAAAGTTTATCCCGTTAAATACAGTAAAATATCTAATATTATTTTTAAATATCAAAATCCTTATACTTAAACTTTTCTTGCGTAAAATCCTGATAATGTCGTATTCTATGTAAAAAAAACAAAAAAAACAAAACAACAATGCTTTGCTTTTCTATATTGAAACCCTGTTAGTTAAATGTTTTGAAGAATTCCTAACACTCTGATTTTCATTCTTAGAAATCTAATGCACTGAATTTCTAAAGAAAGAACCCTTTTACTTTGATATACTGTGGTATAATATTTGATGCTAAATATGATTATAGTTTTTGTGTTTAAAGGTGCTTTGTATATTTCAAATGTATATTGTTTTTCCTATTTCTGCAGAATGATATGGAATATGAACTGATGGAAAAGGCTGCGCTACCATCGACATCAGTATTTTTGACAGAAAGTAGCGCAAGTAAGATCCAAAACGTCCAATGAACTATTCCTAATTTAAATCTTAGGTTGCTTCACTTATTTGGAAAGTTTTACATCCCATCAAGAATTCCCCCCTCCCCCATATTGATACGAAATTTTTTTTTACATCTATGATTATAACGCTCAAGGCCGTAGCATTAATATTTGTTTAACGTAACAACGCCTATCACGATACGATACCTTCGTTTTTAAGGTCATATCCAAAAGATCCACGATTTCACTTCTGAATAACGAGCGTTTGAAGGAGCAGTAACTACCCCTGTTTACGTTTTAGATTTGATACACCCAATGACATGAGTTGGACTCGTACGCACAACCTCCTCGTTACGAAGAGCACGTTCTACCACTGAGCTACCGCGACCGGTTTCAGCAGTTGTTGATATTGTCCTTTGTTATTGTACCAACACATACGGAGTTTAGAGGTTAAACAAGGATCATATTTCTTTTCTATCCGTCCGTTACACGGGTTATAGTCCATTTATGCTAAAAATACACATCCCTTGAACGTTTTCCTTCAAAAGGGAGGAACTAATAACCTCTGAAAACCATTATCTACAGAAAATCATTCTGTATCATAACGTGGCAAATATGTGTTTCCGTGTGACGTCATCGCATAATTGTAATGAATAATTTGCTAATGTACCTCAAAGTAGAAAACAAAACCGGTTGCTGTAGCTCAGTGGTAGAATATTTGCTTTGTAACCTGGAGGTCGTGAATTGAGCCCAACCCGTGACATGGCCCCGTCAAACCTAATACGTTAACATCGGTAGTGGTTGCTACTTTGTCAAAACCTCGGCATTTAGAAGTGAGAACCACGAGTCTTTCGGATTTCACCATAAAAACAGAGGTCCCGTATATTGCGTCAGGTGTTGGCACGATAAATAACCCCCACTCTGCTGGCCCTGAGTGTTAGGCATAAGTCTAAATTTGTGGTACTTTACCTACACCTGGTGAGGTATCATTGCGTTTGATAAATTCTCGACCAGACGCAAACACAATAAATGAATCAAAGTAGAAAAAGTATAACACTACCCAAGGTTAAAACATTCCTATAGCATGATATAAACATTGATCTAACTGTCGGTAATGATAGTGAGGCACCCAAAGTTTATCAAAATAGGCAGACTCCTCCACCTCTGCTTCATGTTTAGGTATTTTATTGAGATTGAATATTAACGGCAAACTAACGATTCAACTATATATCAAACGGGATGATATCATCTTCCCCATCGTAAATTTTCCACATATGTGTAACAATATTCCATTATCCCCTGCATATGGTGTTTATGTCTCTCAACTTATTCGATACGCAAGAGCTTGTTTTGTGTAAAGTTAGTTTTTAAATCGAGACATACTACTGACGGTACAGGGATTTCAACAGTCTCGATTGAAGTCAGCATTTCGCAAATTCTATGGTCGTTATACCGATCTAGTTTGCCAATATAAAACATCATTGGGTCATGTTTCAAACCGTTTGTTTTGTCATTATAGGGACCCTGATTTTAACTAAGAATAACCCCGTTTACCTGATAATGATATAGGGCTTACGGAGGGTGTGACCGGTCGACAGGAGATGCTTATTGCTCCTAATCATCAATGATATATCAAAGGGTTCGTGTTTGATCAACTTTCTAGTTTGTACTGCATATAACGGACTCTGAACTATTTTTTTTGTCCAAACTATTTTTTTCTAATATAAGATCAATGTTTAGGGTGATTTGAAAAGAAATGGTGGCTTTACTATCAAATTGAATGAATTTGAGTTAATTTATTTTAAAAGTTGTTGATAATCATATCGGTAACGAGATTCAAAGGATATGGTTTAAACTATCCATTCACAAAAAGGACCAACGAAAGGTGGTGTGGAAACATCAACATACCATCGATTGTATTTGTTGCAAATTTTCTCCATTTGGCAATTTGTTTTTACGGGAATTATAAATGCGCCTGAAATGGGTATCTATATTGCGTATTTGGATCCAATCATTATTAATACATAATATGAATAAACATGAGGAAATTGAATTAGTTTACAGTGCAACAACCAATATTACGAAATGAAACTTTGCATGGGTATTTCTCGCAAATGATTACAATGTACAAGACTATTATCATTTTAAAGCCAATGCAGAAATTCCATGACTATCTGTAGAGCAGATATCATCATTATGTGTCTCTAGCATTGGTTTAATCTCGAGAGAGCCAATGCCGACTCTCAATGGTCAATGCAAGAATTGGACCACTCAAAGGCCAATGGAGGCAATTAGTAACGTTTTCAATGGCCAATGCAGGCACTGGAATAATTTCTGTCATGAGCTAATGCATGTATTGAACCAGTTTCTCAAGAGCCAATGCAGGCATTGGGCCACTCTCTCAAGAGCCAATGCAGGCATTGGGCCACTCTGTAAGAGCCGATGCAGGCATCGGGCCACTCTGCCAAGAGCCAATGCAGGCATTGGACCACTATTTCAATAGCAAATGCAGGCATTGGATCATTCAGTCAAGAGCCAATGCAGGCATTGGACCACTCTGTCAAGAGCCAATACAGGCATTGGATCATTCACTCAAGAGCCAATGCAGGCATTGGAACACTCTCTCAATAGCCAATGCAGGCATTGGACCATTCACTCAAGAGCCAATGCAGGCATTGGACAACTCTGTCAAGAGCCAATGCAGGCATTGGACTACTCTGTCAAGATCCAATGCAGACATTGGATCACTCTCTCAACAGCCAATGCAGGCATTGGACCACTCTCTCAAGAGCCAATGCAGGCATTGGATCACTCTCTCAACAGCCAATGCAGGCATTGGACCACTCTGTCAAGATCCAATGCAGACATTGGATCACTCTCTCAACAGCCAATGCAGGCATTGGACCACTCTGTCAAGAGCCAATGCAGGCATTGGATCACTCTCTCAACAGCCAATGCAGGCATTGGACCACTCTGTCAAGAGCCAATGCAGGCATTGGATCACTCTCTCAACAGCCAATGCAGGCATTGGACCACTCTGTCAAGAGCCAATGCAGGCATTGGATCACTCAAGAGCCAATGCAGGCATTGGATCACTCACACAAGAGCCAATGTAGGTGTTGGGCAACTCTTTCAAGAGCCAATACAGGCATTGAACTACTCTTGTTACAAATGAATCAGTACACTGCATGATTCAGATATGTACTGTGGAATGCAAAGTGCCTATCTCAGGATCCATATGTAATTATACAGAGCCACTGCATGTTTCGACTAAAATTATTATGTAGAGATGATGCAGGCTGTTGATGACCGTTTTTCGGACTCAATTGAAGCAATTTTTGTAGAGCCAACGCAGGGCTTGAATGATGTTATGTGTTACACCAACGCAGACGTTTCCCCCGGATTCAATGTAGGCTTTCGATGTCGTTCTATGTAGTCAATTCAAATAAAATTTTTTTTATCACCAATGAGATGACTAAAATTTATTGGCCCATGAAAAAGAAAACAAAAAAGACTGATACACGTTTCAATCAATTCTTTTTGTTTGCAAATCAATATTTTATAATTTAATCTAATAAAGAAGTCTGTTGCAGGATCTGATCATTTCATTTCTGCCATCTACTCCAACAACATTGAAGCCCTGCCTCAGTCCTGCTTGTAGGGCTTCTCCTGCAAAATATTGATGTTGATCAATTGCCTAGCAATATCTAGAACTTAGCCTACCAATATGTAATTAATTAAATCAGAAAATTAATAAGTAATTAGCACATTATGAATATAGACCACCAAACAATGCATTAGCAACCAATAGCATAAATAGTTTAAAATATGTATTACATGCAAGATATACTTTACCTTTTCCACAGTGCAAAACAAGGATATTTCCCTTTTTGTTGACCTGGGAAAATAACTTTTCAAAGAAGGCTGTCTTTGTGGGCCCTTCTACCAATGTTGTCAAAGTTTTTTTTACCTTACTCTTGCTAGAAGAAAGACACACAAAGGGCTGGATGCAGTTACCTGAAACAAAATATTTTGCTTTACAATACTATGAAAACTTGAAAGCTTAGATAAACTTGATCACAACTGTACTTTGGAAAACCCCTATTTCGAAGAAGTATAGCTTACGGTAAAAATGGTGGTGTGTAACCGAACTGACTTAGGGGTATGTTATTCCTGTATATTTATCCTACATGTACGCTAACATTATTTTCATTATATCCGAATCCTACATATAGATTGTCATTAAAACTGAAAAAAATTATTAAAAAATACTTGTTTTTATTCAACGAAGAAATCCGGCCCGGCACTTGGTGTTACTTGGTTTATCGTATCTTGATGTACATAATGGGACCTTATCACGAAAACAACGTTATGGAAATACTTTTAATTTATATAGGTTTGATTTTTAAAGAGAGGTTTATTTTAATTAGTACTTACAATAATTGCTTTCTGGGGACCACAGTTGATGTGCTTCGCCCGTAATTCGTCCTTGTTGGGGATATCCACTCGTTGTAATGGGGGGAGGGGCATTCATATTTGCTCCTAGAAAATCTCATTCTGACATTATTTCTGATGGCATAGCAATTGTTTTCTATTTTCTGAATACCCCACATCTTTCTTGCTTCGTTTCTCCAAAATAACTGTTACAAACACCGTAACGTGCATTTCATACCGCATACGTCATTCTTTTTAAAAAAAGTGATAATAAATCCGCGAAAGACGCACTGATGGGTTAACTGTTATGTAACGTTATTGTGCGCAATGAAAAGGGTGTATATTATACGATTTTAATTGTTATTGACGATAATTATAAGTAGAATTAGGGAGCTGCAGTTATCGGTACAGCCCACAAGACAGAGTTTTCGGCCCGGGACCATATTGGATGTCCTAATGGGTAAGGAAAAAAAAAACGAGTTATAAATTTCTATACATAAATATATTGTTCTTGTATCATTTATTATTTTAAAAAATCACTTATGTTATACATACACTTTTACAAACGCCAACTTTTTATCATGTAATCTACAGTGCAGTAGATCATTGTAGATTTATTTTATAGCAGATAATCTGGGTGTGATAACTCCATGTGTTGTATAAACAGATGAAATAGAGCCATACTCAGATATCGAGACTGATGATGAAACTGTTGAGATAGAACCCTATCCAAATGATGAAGTAGAATCTTCAGATTCTGATGGTAATTAAACAAAATTTTAGTTTTAATGAAATCTGATGCCATTCGACGATCTATTTACATGTACATGTAAACATCTGTAATGAAAAGTTGTTATAAGGAGTATTAATGAATTATATTGAAGTACAATGTGTTAAATCCTTCCCGTTTTAAACCAGTCAGAACAGCTAGCTCTCATTGCAGTGTCAAAATCATTTATTTAAAATCAATTAAATTCATTTCATCTTGATTTTAAGGCATCAGGCTGACAAGCCATCACTCATCTGCACTCTGGAGAACAATATGTCCCAAATATTGCACATTTAAACTTTCAAGGTACATGTCCAACTCCTTTTTATAATTGTCTTAACTTTAACTTCTAAATACATATCTAATTTTGAAATTTCTTCTGGTCATGAAATGTAATTTTGTAGTGAAAACTATATGGAGATTAGGAGAAATGAACCAAAGAATCAGAAAGATCATACTCAGTGGTTACTAGACTATTTCTTTGAACATGAAACGCAGGACACAGTTTACCATCTCATTTGTGGAAAGGAAGTCTGCATGAAGTGTTGGAAGTACTGTTACATTATCATCACATTCGTTTAACACCTCGTCATGTAATGACCGGAGCACATAGTGTTTGTCATGTCCGTCTTCCATCTGTCACACCTTAAGGTTATGCTCACTTTCAAAGACATCATTCAAAATATTGCTTTCAAGCTTCATACACAGGTGTGGTGGGAACATTTATGGCATATGGACATGACGTTTAATATATCATTAGTAAGATATATAAATTAGGTTTATAGTTTACAGATTCATTTATATCAGATTAAAATATGTCCTACTTGCATTTGCCTAGAGTGGAAAAGAAATTTAAGACATCAAATGCATGCACAGTGGTTTAGTTTTCATGTACAGTAGAGGAATGTTTGATCATGTGTCCAATCTATATTGATAAATGTATTCTTTCATAGGGAGGTTCATAATGTTTCTACTTATAAATACAACAAATACCTTGGTGATAGTAGGAATGGTACCAGAGAAAATATACATGCAAATGCTGGATCAGTGAGGCCTTCAATTAAAAATAGTGGTATGCATACATCTGTGAAAGGTTCAACATATACCATTGCTAGTTGTAAATGGATCTTAATATATATTATCACAATAATTGATGTTGATTGCTATATGATAATATTTTGAATTAGTTATGGATTTACAATTTATAACAACATGGAGTATAATTTTCAAATGATAATCACATGTTATCTGAAAATTTTGTATAGTCTCTCGAACTTAAATCCTTCTATATGTGTTTGATTATTTTGTTTGCAGAGAGCATTGGGTGGTTCCAGAACTTTGTTAGTGACATTGGTGAACACATGCGTCATCAGGAGAAGATAACTCTTCCTGCTGGGATGAAAAAAACTAAAGTGTGGAAAATGATGGCTGCTGACCTTGACTCACAGTCCTTATCAAGGTCATCTTTTCTGCAGATATGGAAGAGATCCTTCCGAAACATGAATGTTGTTAAAGTGAGTATTACTTTCATATCCCAAGTTACTTGCGTAGAACTAAGATGAATTTACTTTGTGGACAGGTTGGTTAAAACTCATCAAAACTTATGCCTCAAACATGTCTTTATTGTAAAATGAGATATTATTTTATATGTAAAATTTGACTCCTTTCATCAATTAATCCTCTGTTGACAGGAAAATCCTTTTTCAAAGTGTAAAATTGGACCCATTTCATCAATTAATCCTCTGTTGACAGGAAAATCCTTTTTCAAAGTGTCATATATATACCACTCTACACTTTGAATATGAAAAATGTGAGAGGTATGACAGAGATGGGAAGAACCTGATCCTTGACAGAAAGAAACAGCACTGGGATTATGTGAGGTAATTATCATCTAAAATAAACAATTTCTACAGATTTGCAAGCCTGAGTTTCTTTCAAGATCTTAGTATGATCATGATTATGCATGTAATAAATACATTGTAGGAAGCAAAAAGAAGCTTACTATCAAAGGAGGGAAATATCTAGAATACATCCCAGCAAATGCCTAACTATCATTCTGGATGGAATGGACCAGAAAAAAACCAATATCCCAATTCTCTATTCAAAATCCAGAAATTCCAAAAAATTGCAAATCTTCAACAAATCAGGACTCATTTGCTGGGTGTACTTGTCCACCGAGATTCAGGTTGTTAGCAACAAGCATATATGTGTGGAAACAGAGAGAGAGAGAGAGAGAGAGAGAGAGAGAGAGAGAGAGAGAGAGAGAGAGAGAGAGAGAGAGAGAGAGAGAGAAAGGAAAGAACAATATAAAATGTAACAGAAATTAAGTTCATATGATTACATGCTCTTGTAAATGCTATATCTCTTATCCAGATGAAACAGCAGCCCGGAAAATTGGATATGGTTATTTTGATCTATTGCAATATCCCCATGATTCCAACCTCAATCTGACAGTCTTACTAAATACTTTACTTGGTAAGAAGACTGAAGATTAAGAAATTTCTTCAATTTCAAATAATGGAACCAATTACGCATTAAGTGTAAAACTTTTATTCAGAATTACCAAGAGAGTTATTCAATGATGTACATGTATTTAGGTTGTCACATATACATTTTAGTAGAACTTTTGCACGAATCTGTACTGATCATGTATATTTTTTCAGACTCCAAGGATAGGCTAGGAAGGGAATTACACCTACAAAAAGATAGAGCTTCAGACAATAAAAATAAGACAACCCTTGGCTTCTTGGGAATATTGGTACACTTTGGAATTTTTGAAGAGGTAGAAATTCTGTGTTTTACAAGGATACACAATTATATGCTTTTTAATGAGATGTCTTTTAAAACTTCATAATGAACAAATTCGTTTACCTTGTAGTGTTTTCTACACATGCTTCCAGTTGGACACACCCATGAAGACATAGATGCCATGTTTTCAAATTTTTCCAGTCTGCTAAAGGCTGATATAATGACACTTGAATGTAATATGATATAGATACCTTTTGAACATTGTGAAATGTATTTTTGTTAGGAAGTTGTAACTTTTATTCAGTTTGTGAGTAAAATGTCCGGAGTTTACACATCGATAAATTCTTCAAAAAGAATGTTTAATCCTATAATCAATGCATGATATAATTAAAAGTGATGTATTATCTTAACTCTTGTAATAGGATGAAAAGTTATAAAGCAAGATATTTCCTATAGAGTTTCTTTCTATCTACAGATTTACGTGATTCATTTCAACACTTGAGCTTTATAAAGGAAGGGAATTTGTCAAGAAAGTATGGAATTTCAAGAAATGGATGATAAACCATTTGGTCGATAATCATGGCCTTGATGACCAATTTGAATTTAGAGTGCATGTTCGTGATAAAAGTAAATACCTGTACGTAATAAATCTGCTTTCTTATACATGTTTCCCATGGCTTGTATGATTCAAATTTATTACCATTGATTGGCATTAATTTAAATAGTATCTGATTATGATAATTCATAATAGGATCAGACAGCAGGCACTGCCTATACCAGTCATCTCCGTGATTGATGGGATGATTGATTGGATCATTATTTATAGAAGTGAAATATTTCATTAGATGCATTATTTTTTTGTATTACTTCAGAACACAGAAATCCCGTCTTCCACTACAGAAGAGGTGAGGGGAAGAGGTGGATGCCAGACAGCAATGATGAAAGCACATACGAAAACCAGCGTGACAGTTGTGGAATTCTAATATTCAAGGTAATTAATTTATTGAGCCAGTCATTGCTATTTGGTGATGTGATGTGGAGGAACAAACTATAACATGGATATGATACAATCTTTAGAATGGTTGAAAAGTGTTAGTGTCTGTAAAACATGCTGAACCTTATACAGTGAAACTTCTCTAAACCGGCCGGCTCTCGGACCGGAAAAAACGGCCGGTTTAGAGGGATGGCCGGTATACCGAGAATTTAGCAATTATAGACATTTATCTCAATATTCACAAAGTAGGTACTGTTCACTTTGATCTGGTGATCTATGATCAATTATCGGTGAAGATCAAATTAGTCCGCTTGCACCTAAAGATAATTATGAATTACAAGAAATATTCTCGCTGAAATCATCTAATTTTAAACTGAAAATCTATAACAGGATACGTAAAGAAAACACAGAGGCCTATTATTGGAATTCCTCTTACCTATAAAAACTCTGTTTACATTCATCGCTTATGTCATTAACAATTTTGTTTAGACGTTTTTAAAAAGTACAGTAGTAAATATGAAATTGTAATTTGAATATTTCTTTGGAATTTTAAGTCTATGGAAACCAAGAAAATTAATGTATCTTTTAATAATTATCATTAACAGTCATGGGTTTGTTCTTTATTAACTACCGCTTATATCCATACGAAAGTATGGTGAAACAATATGGCGTTTGATACGGTATTCATTCAATAATTTCCTAACTGTTTTTTTACATTTTGTACAGAATTTGGAAGGCTCTCTTGGATTAGCTAAGTCAAGTGTCAATTAACACGCTTGACAGCACAGGTAAACAATAGAAATTGAAGAGGCCACTAGTGTTTTTCACACCTCCGATGGATAATTTCATACCTGGCCAGTCGGTCAGTCAATTTGCACACCTGGACGATCTTAATTAACCTTTGGCCAAGATTTTCTTGTCTTCAAAAAGTGGCCGGTATGTTAAGGGTAAATTACACATGTTTGTTAACAAATGTACTTTAAAAAGTGGCCGAAGTCCGGTTTTCAGGGGTGGCCGGTTTTGTAAGACTTTCTTTGTAAGGAAATGTTAAGATTTCTGCCGGGACTTTGAAAATCGGTCGATATTCAGGGAGAACCGGTATTCTGAGGCGCCGGTTTGGAGAAGTTTCACTGTATTCACAAACATGATGGTTATTTTACTTACAAACTTAAATTTATGCATGTGAATGCTTAGGTTCTTACAGCTAATCAAATAGGCAGTTATTCAAAAGATTTCTATATTCAGACAATAAGGTATGTAGGTTTGATTAAAAATACTTCACACTTATTTGTATTTTGAACACATTTTAGGATATGGATTTTCTGAAATCTTGCCCAGAAATGGTTGTGCCAGTGGAAAAAAATATGTACTTAAACAGAATTGTTCAAGAAACCTGCCCAAAGCTGTTGGAGAGCGGTCTTCTTACGCCGGTAGAAAAAACTATGGTGGAAGGAGTTCTCATCAACAGTTAGGGAGAGATACTTAACAACACCAAGCAATGTAAAGAAATGTTCCTAGTCATTTTTAGGTCTCCTGAGTAAACGCAGGTTTACTTGGTTGTCGTCTGACTCCTGCACCCCTGGGGCCCTAGGGGCGGGACAAAAACCGCCTAAAATGACAAATTTTCAAAACTCTTCTCTACAACTGCACACTTTTAAGAAAAACTAAATGCATTGTGATGCAGAGCAGGAAGTCCTCTTCCAAAAGTTGTAAGTTTCATGATCCTCAGGGTAGGGGTTCTGACCCCAGGGCGGGGCCAAATTTACCATATAGAGTTTATGTGTAAAACACTTAAAATGCGTCTTCTTTAGTGTTATTAGCATAGCCCTTGGGAGTAGTGATACTTTTTCACTCAGGTGACCAATAAGACCTGTGGTCCCTTTTTCAACATATACATGTATTCCTCAAGTGACACAGGTATATATTACACATGCTTCACCTAAACAATAGACTCATTCAGTGAAAGACTCTACCTGTACATATGAATTTCAATGTCATCTAAGTTCTACATTATTTTGATTCACTGATTATGAGATAATCTTTTTCATCACATGTTTACTCCTTTATCCAGTGGATATGACCTATTACATAAGCATGGATTATTACACTGTTTAGATGTTCATTTTATTATATTGAAGTATATTAAAGCATAAATCTTTACTTAGATAAGTTTTCCCTTGGAGAGTTTGATGAGGATAGAAAGCCAAGAATCTGCAGCTGCATTATAAGCAGTACACCCAATTCGGAACACCCTTCAGGAAATGGATGATAGGCGCAAAAGAAAATCTTTGGTATGAATAAGGAAAAAGGAAACAATGCCTAAAAAATAATAATAATACATAGTTTCTGAGGCAAACGATTTCAAATCTTCTCAAGAAAATCTTAAGATATGAGCCAAGGTGACTCAGGGGAGCGCTGTGGCCCATGTACCTCTTACTTATCATGTATATCTTTAGATGGAATACGCATTGTATTTTTTATCTTTATGGAAATAACTTCAATTTCCTTACTATTAAGTGTAAATTATTAATTATTAACGCCTGCACGTAAATAAATATATTTTCAATAATTATTTCTTTAAAATTATACTCACAATTATGATATAATCTTCTTAAATTTTTACATGAAATCTATAACACAAGATTGCCTCGAGGTCAATCTAGAACCTGTGTCATTAAGTTTGTACAATACAAATGTTCCAAAGTGAATAACATGACTTTTGTTAATCAAAATACGTAACTTTGATTCCAGGTATACGCTGGTGGGTACATCAACCCTAAAAGAAGGAAGACGCATCGCTGATCAAGTGGAATAAATAAACATCAACTCCCCATCATATTGCAGTCTTCAGCTTGTGCATTATATTTTGGAATGGATCTTCCATTTTGGGATTTGGGGGGGGGGGGGGGAGGGCTTGATTGATTTACTTTTGAGATGATCATCATTACTACAACTTACCAACTCTTATGTCCAATACAGACATAGATCGATTTCGAACTGGCACAATAAAGGCATTGACTGATTATAAAGTCAACCAATAAAGGCATTGGAAGACTATGGAGTCACTCAATGCAGGTATTTGCTGACTATTGAATTGCCCAATGCAGGCATTGGCCGACTATGGAGTTGCTCAATGCAGGCATTGGTCGACTATGGAGTCGCCCCATTCAGGCATTTGTTGACTGTGGAGTCGACCTATGCAAGCATTTGCTGACTATGGAGTCGCTCAATGCAGGCATTGGCCGACTATGGAGTCGCCCCATGTAGGCATTTGCAGACTATAGAATTGCCAAATGCAGACATTGGCCGACAATGGAGTTGCCCAATGCAGGCATTGGCTGACTATGGAGTCGCCCAATGCAGGCAGTGGCTGACTATGCAGTCGCCCTATGCAGGCATTTGAAGACTATTGAATTGCCCAATGCAGGCATTGGCCGACTATGGAGTTGCCCAATGCAGGCATTGGCTGACTATGGAGTCGCCCAATGCAGGCATTGGCTGACTATGGAGTCGCCCTATGCAGGTATTTGAAGACTTGAATTGCCCAATGCAGGCATTAACCGACTATGGAGTCGCTCAATGCAGGCATTGACTGACTATGGAGTTGTCCAATGTAGGCATTAACCTACTATGGAGTCACCCTATACAGGCTTTTGAATTGTCCAATGCAGGCATTGGTCTAGGCCTGAAATCAGAACCACTAGACCGGGTATCATGAAATTTATAATGACAGTAGAGGTCTTTCTGCTCTTCCTGGTGCTGATAATTTCTGAAGTACCTTATTACTTAGTATTAGTATTTATATTATTGTAAAGTTACTTTAAGAATATTAAAGAAATTAAGGGGAGGGATTTAGTTGAAACGTTGCAAAATCAGGTTTTTCACAGACGTATATAATATTTGGTATCGTTGTAATCTACATACAAGAAAATAATTAAAATACGTCTTGTAAAAAATCTACTGTTATCATGTGTGTTCTGCCTGAGGCACATTTCACACCTCCTGCGGGGCTACCGATAGCCACAGCATTCATCACCTCTTCCCAGTACCTTTCCGCGGCCCTAATCAGTAAATATCAGAACCCACAATACAAACCGCAGTAAATATCAGGAATTGTCATCACCAACAGACCATATCAGTACGAACAGTAAAAAATCAGAAGTTATCAAAACTCGTCAGCATTAACAGCACTTTAACAACAAATGTCAGGAAGAATGACACTCTCGGTACATTTTCCGTCCAGTAGTGTTTTCAATAAAAGGCCGTGGAATTTCAAAATAATTTACGTACATGTACCAACGGGTCCTGCGGGAAACCTGTTAGAATATGTCCCCAGTACCCTTTGCTTGTCGTAAGAGGCGACTAGATGGGGCGGTCCTTCAGATCAGATGACAAAAATATAGGTCCCATATCACAGTAGGTTTGACACGGTAAAATTCGTCCCTGCTCATAGGCCCTAAGCGGGTGGTATAGGCCAGATATTTGCGGCCTTTCATCGGCAATAATGACCTCTGCATATGAGTAAACACTCATTAAGCAATATACAGACAACCAAACAAAATTTATCTCATTTCAAATGCACCACTGTGTTTTCTTTAAATGTTATAAAATTCATGTCATTATTTTGAAAATAACTTCGTTCAATACGTGAACGAGGATAAAATTCAACCATACTCTTTGGAATTATGTTTAAATTCTATTCTAACATTGCTCAATTATTCCAGGATCAGTAGAAAAGTAAAAGGGTCTTTTTAAGTTTCACAACTAAAACTCTTCACCCAGTGCTTGCTATTAGTATTTCGTTTTGGGACTGAGATACAAAGGACCATAGCAGGTAACTATGTGGAAACAACAATGGAAAACTATGTACTTTTAGAAACGAAAGTAGACAATTTGATATGATTTCATCAATCGCATCACACGCATTCTTTTGAACGTCACCGACTCGGATGTGCTATAAGATTTTAGAACCATATGTTTGTGTTATTTCTAAGAATATTTTTAAACATATTCAGTTTTGGTATCATTAAAGGAGGTGATACACTGTAATACATCAGCATATATGTAGAAATTGATGGTGGTATAGAATATCTTAGCTGTTTATGACATCTTCGCTGCATTTGTTTTAACCCCTTAGCTCGTGTTTCATATCATATCATATGTTTGTGATGTCATTGCCACATTTTTGTACACATAGTAAAATACTCTTTTGATGGTGTCGATCTACATACGAGGTTTATTTACGGTTATGCAAATAGCTGAGTAGTTACGATTGGTGATTTCATGTGCACTTATATACAACATAGAACCCTTTAGAAATTTTATTTTGACCTCCGTGTTGGACTTTCAAATTATCAAGTCGTCTTAATCATGGTGTCTTGTAAGTCTCATAAGCGTCACGTGCTAGTTCATTACATATTGTGTGCGATTTGGTGTACTCCTAATATCACTACTTTTGATTGGATGTTCCATTTTAAACTTTCAGATTTTGAACTAATTTTAGACATGGTGTCTAGTAAGATTAACAACCAGGGAATGTCAGCAGAAATGTTTGCTACTTACCTCAATGTAACCAACTTTCCATTCAACGAATTTAAAAAAGGATCTCGGATATACTTTGAGATTATGTTTAGATGGAAGTGTGATGATCCAATCAAGAACACCGTTGTTACGTTACAAGACATTCTTATTGAAATGGAAAGATCGGACATCGTCGAAGACATTCGTTGCTTTGATAAATCGCAATACCGAGTTGATACAGAATTCCTAGGGTGTGACGAGGAGGTATCAGATTCAGATTTTAGAACTTTAGAACAGCGTTTATCAACGGACTACATCCCTCTTGTGCGGTTCCTCGGACTCCCACATCACATTATTCAGCAAATAGAGGCTGACTACTCAAATTCCATCCGGAAACGGATATTTATGTCAATGAAGAGAATCGCCACAGATTTCAAACCACTAAGAAAACTGGAACTTTGCAATGGACTCGTGTACATATCTAGAAAAGATGTTATTGACGCCCTCCATCATAAGTGGAATTGCGTCAAGTCTACACTACCCTGTGAAATTCCAGGATTTAGTGAAGTCTAAAAGAACTGGTGTTTTTCACATTTTGAAACATTGAATTCTACATTTGTTGTCTATCAAATATGGTTCCTGTTTCAATTTAGAACTGTCAATGATGACAAACATTTGTATGATTTGTGCTGATCTCAGGAGCAGATCCAGGAATTGCGTTGGGGGGAGGCAACTGTATGCTGCGGGGGATCTTGCCGGATCTTGTTTATGTTGCATTATCACATTGAACACATATAGGGCTCACGGCAGGTGTGACCGGTCCACAGGGGATGCTTACTCCTCCTAGACACATGATCCCACCTAAGGTGTGTTCAGTGATCCGTGTCTGCGCAACTCTCTGTTTTGTATTTCTTATAAGAGTTATGCGATTGATCATTGTTCGTTATATTCACCTTTCATTGTACAGAATGCTGTGAATCTAGAATAAGATGACTTTAAATGAGAATTGTATTTTGACATTGTTATAAGTTTTTGAACCTTTTCAGATTGATACTTTTATGTGGTTTGTAATTCCCTTTGGCGATAACATTGCCGGTTATTTTTTGTATTGTACTATTACATTGTACATAATTCTGTGAATGCAGTATAAATATGTAATATCCTCTATATAATGCCATATTTACAAAAATATTGATTTTTATTTCTTGTCTTTGCTTTCGATGTACCGTAAAACAAGTTTTTTTTTCTGCGTATCACGATTTATGCGAAAATATTAATTTTAATATACGTAATCCCCCCAGATATACCTGCCCATTCCCTCAAAGTAATATCCATGCATTAAAAAATGTACAATTTTCATTAAATAGAGTTATCGATAATACGGTTTCCCGAACAAGACGAGGTATACCCACTCTGACAGTGTGGAAAGTAGCACTCTCCTGCTCTATTAATATTGATTTAAGGTAAGCCATACAGAAATGATCTAAAATATATTCATAAAACAGTCTTATTCAGTAAAAAAAATGCAAGAAAGAATTACTGTTAATACTGATACCTGATGAGCTTCCATACATTTTCATCCAGACAAGAGAGGTTGTCACGTGACGTTGTAAATCTAGATGAATGTGATAATCGCAAAAAGTGCAACGATATCGACTATATACAGACCCAGCCTTTCTTATAGTGAAACCATAGCTTAGTTTACATTAACTGAAAATTCTTGGGAGTAAGTTCTCCGATAGAATTTTGAAATGAAGGTAATGCAAGATACTATTTAGTTTTTGATAATATTAGAAATTACAAGATTCGAGAAGGTTTTTTTATGTGTCAGAAGTTGTTCCTAATACTTTTCTGATACATTAATGTAATAGAAATATAGATACATAAACTTCAAAGCACTGTATCACTGCACAAAAAAACCCGCCGTTTGTACATGATAAAAGGTGATTGACGGGCTACATTTTGTTCTCTTTTTGATATCTTTTATCTCCTTTTGATTTTTTGGAAAGTCTATAAGTTTGCCTTTTGAACGGTAAAAAGATTATAAGACTCTCTTATGAGTAGCCATGAAATATAAGGTGATTCCACCCGAGGGTTGCAAAACATCTGTGAAACCCGAGGCTTTGCCGAGGGTTTTACCGCTTTTTTGCAACCCCGAGGGTGGAATCACCTTAATATTTCATGGCACCTCATAAGAGAGTATTTTTCTCTCATATTTATAGAGTTTTCCGCTTTCCTTGTGCCTAGCGACGCCATTTTGAGAAATTTCCAATTAATTAATTTTTCGCTGTACATTAGAAATAACACCAGAATCGAATTCTACGACACTCATTTTGGCAACTACGTTGCCGTCAAAAAATCGGCCGACGAGTGTATAAGTGAATTGTATTAGAGTTATTCCTCTTTGAATAAATCAATAATCAGGGTGATGCGTGACGTAACTCGACAGTCCATCAGCGTGAAACATTTTGAGAGACCTAATCAGAATATGAATCCACAACTGCACGGTTTTTTCTTTTTAGAGGAGCATTGCTATTGATATTAATTGAAAAGTTATTTAATGACGAGTGTGTGAAGAGAGATTCCAACTTGTGGTTTTTGTTGGTGGATATGGGCATGGCTAGGCTTTCGTTTTCCACGCGTGCAAGGACTCGAGTCTCATGGACATTGAAGGCACTTATTTCACCTGAGACACGGACAGTAGACGTTGACAGAGTGAATGTGGAGGTAGACCTAGAACTAGTAGACCGTGTGGGCTGGGTTTCTGTGAACTGGCATAATGCACAGGATGACATGGTTTATGAGGAATTTGTGACTGTTGTTGACTGTGCGGTAATTGTTCAAGGAATGTGTATTTTTGTGTCCGGTCACATACACCTGGATATTATCAGGGACATTACAATCTGTCATTTTTTGTACAAGAGCTTTGCAGACGCTAGTGTTCGTCAATCGAGGCGAAGTAAGTTGCAAGCTAGTTGTGTATTGATTATGACGTCACGGGATATGTAAGATAAACGTCACGTGATATGAAAGATATAAATATCTTGCATACCTTTCTTTCATAGAATATCTGTATCCTACATACGTAGATATGAGAGAAATTCAAATATACAAAACCGTTTTTGGCACACTGATTATGACTGCGGATAACTTCGTTTATCTGATCAGTATATAGGGCTTACGGCGGGTGTGACCGGTTAACAGGGGATGCTTACTCCACCTAGGCACCTGATCCCACCTCTGGTGTGTCCAGGGGTCCGTGTTTGCCCAACTATCTATTTTGTATTGCTTATAGGAGTTATGAGATCGATCACTGTTCGTTATCTTCACCTTGCATTCAATTAATTAAAAATATATGAAGATTGTGAAAAATGGCGGGAAAATAATATTTTCATGTTTTTAAGTTTTCTTCTACTTACAAACTATTCAACAAGTACATTTTTCTGTCATGTTCTAGTAATTATCACATTTATAAATATCTAAAATGATCTTCTTTATGTGTTTACATACCATAATGATATGTATATAGATGTAAATGCAAGAAACGATGCATAGCATTTCGGGTCGGGATCGAAAGTCCATTTATTATTAACCCATTTCTTTCAGATTTCCTCAGGTTTTTGTAAACAACTTATTAGACCGGTCATTATAGGATATTTTGCACTGAATTTCGAGTTTAACTTGCAAGTATTTTTGGCTGGATAGTTGTGAGTGTGTGGGTAATTAACAGATTAAAGAAAAAATGCTTGGTTGGCAATTGTTTTTCATTTTGAAATTCACCTATCAACAACTCTTGTGAGGTTGGTCAACGACGTACGTTGTAGGTTGCTCGAATGACAAGAGATTGGCATTATAGTCCCAAGTAAAAAGAGAATGAATGCCCATGCTCTTTTAAAACGTATATCTTTAGAAAAACAAAACTGAAAATACATTGAACATGTTCAAGGGAATCCTATGATAAAACATTAAGACATAATTTATCAACTTTTGTGTTTTACCCTAAATAATTCATTGAAAATATCTTTTATTTGAAAAATCATTCTGAATTCATTTTTGCTCTGTGTAATGCAATGTGAAATTTAAAATATTTATTACAAAGCATCTGGACATTTAAAACTGTGGCTAACAATTCTAGAAACATGATATGGCTCAAATTTTAAAATAAACTTTTTAGCACTTGATTTCCTTATGAATCCTTTGTAAGAGTGGAACAAAAACTTTTAGTGAAATATACGTTTTTACAGTCGTATAATATATATGTTTGTTCAGGAAAAAATAAAAATGAGAACAGAAACTCCAGACATTTGTGTCATTAATATTGTAAAATTTGAACAGTTTATATTGACTTTATATGATTTTATGAAAATACATGTAATGTAGAAATGGGATTGTTTTAAAATTCAACAATGTAGTTTTAAAAATGTAAGTTGACTCATTTATCATGTCTATGGCACTATCTTTTACCAAGTATGATTACAGGTTGCTTTCAGATGACAAAACAACTGTTTTGCATAATCCATGTAGATATTAGTGTCTGTAAAGTGAATTGAAAATGAATTCTTAATTATTTCATTAATATATTCCATTATCTATAAGATTTTTTAACAGTTGCAACTTGTAAGTTTAGATCCTTTATAAACTGTATACTGAAAAATGTACACGGAAGAGTTCTTTGAAGCTTAAAAGTTTTATTTCAAAATCATACTTTTTTAAAACTGTAACCCCAAACAAGGCATAAACATGATAAAGGAACAAATGAGCACAGAAATATATTTGTTACGAACATATTTACAAAACGGAGGCAGATCCAGAAAAAAATATAAGGGTCGGGATGGAGGGGTTGTGACTCATGTATTTACCTTCTCCATCCAGAAAGGGGTGGGTGAAGAGCCCAAAAATTGCATAAAATAGACCATTTGAGCTGTTCTATGATGCATCACATTATACATGTATTTTTGCATGTCAACACAACTTCATTACACAATCAAACCCATTGGTGTTTAGTTTTTTCATAAGTTGTTTCCCTTTCGAATTTAGGTACATTAGGAATGTCAGTTGAAATAATTTGAATAAACACCATACATAAGAATGCTTTCATGTTTAATTGACAATTTGTCATTTATTTCTTCATAAAGTTTTGATATTTTGTTTGGATTCATTGTTTTAGACTGTCTTGATGTTCAACATTAAATTTATGGACTCCTTTGCTTTCATTTTGTGATAGTGTCTTGTACTTTCACTTGGTTTGATTGATTTTCCTCCTGTTACCACTTTAAGTATGTCCTTGGGTTTTGCACCTACAATACAATAAGATAGACACTGATTTTCAGGACACAAGAATTTACTTATTTTTCTCTTCTCAATATACATGTATAATATATATTTCTCTAGTTTTTGAGAATGTTTGAACATTTTATATCATAAAACTTTCATTTAAAGTACACACCTCAGAGCCTAGTAGTCATAGTACACATTGATATTTAAATTATACATGTAGTTAGAAAGAATAAAATACTAAAACAGCCTATAAAACTTTTGAAAACAAGAAATGCTTAAAGAAACTAATGGTGGGTTGGGGGTTGGTTGACTTTGACCTCATTATCAGAAGAGGTCATATAGTGCTTGTATATCAGGATTATTATATAATACTGCTCTACCAAGTTTGAGGTTTATAAAACATTTACACTGTAGATTCATTGGTACATATGTGCTACATGTATTTACAGTTATGTATTTTCCATAGAGGTTTCCAATGCATGTAGTGATGGTAATAACACGCCATGATGCTGGTATGAAAACTTTAAAGAAATATACATTAGCTAAATGACTTGATCTCTGTTATATTTATATATTATTATTAGAAATATAAATTCAAGAACCCATGCAATGACCAATCCCCATGACCATATCAAATTGAGGCAGACTTTAAATAGTAATATAATAGATATCTAATAAAAATGTCAAGAAGACTCAACTTATTGATTTATATGAAGATTTATAATTAACATTATGAATTGTTTTACAATAAAATTGAATTCTTTAAAAAACTACAGACCCTAAATATTTTCTTTGATATGTCTAATAGTATGCATATGTTTTTAAAATATGAATTCCGATTTGTCAAAAGCTGAATGGTGACCACTAAAAGAAATGATTTTGTGCATATGAAATAATATTTAAAAAAATTGTGTGTGTTTATATAGAATACCTTGAAGGAAAAAACAACGATGTGTATATAAAATAAATTGAAGAAAAAAATCCAATCCATTCTGATATTTGAACCCGGTACCTCCGGCATGCTAATCTGAATACCTAACCACTTGGCTATCTGCGATTTGTAATGAGGTGGAATACATTATATACTAAACATTGCATCTCACAAAGTCATATCATGTCTTAAATTTTTATATGCAAATTCGACTGAAATCTACATGTAGTACATAAAACCACACTCTTTTGAAATGATACATACTCCTTACTGATCCTCAGTTAGGCATAATCTACATTTCTATCTGAGATAAGAGGCGTTTGTGTGGAGGATACGTAGATGTCTGCTATTATTGCTGACCGTTACAAATGAAACATGCCGTCGATTAGCCTAGGCCTAAACATATAGCGTTACTGTTGAAAGTATGACTTTTTGAAACAAGGGAGTGGTTGTCATCTATACACAGTCGTCTCATACAATGCTACATTGTATAATACAACATTCGTTATGATTTTTATGATAGTAATAAATAAATATATTGCGAATTTTGACTTATTAAATATGTAAATCACACCATTTGAAATTACCGGAATGCTCCGACTTGGTGACATGTCATATAAGAAATGTTGCATGTTGCTCGGTCTTCGTTGTCGGCTACTCCGCACACGTTATATCTTCAGTGACGCCATATGCATCAATGTATTTCTGACACTCTCCGAAGGTAAATGTATTCGTTTCCTTTAGATGAGGCTTGAGGGTAGATCACACTCTGTCGGAATATTGTCCTACATGACATTCAGTTTTGGATCCGCATATTCCGCGCACTTAGTGTGTTGACAACGCAGCGCCCTTAGCGATCATCGAGGTTAAATTCAAGAACGATAACCAAAATTGCATTAAAATCGAAACATTCAGAGAGGTTTTAAAATGTTATATTGAAGCTTTCAAAAAAAAAAAAAATTATTTCAGAGCATGCATTTTTTATTTGTTTAATGTTATATAATGATATATTTTCATACCCGCTTTGCTGTTTTTAGATTTTAAAGGGATTACAAGTAGTGTTTTGTATAGATTTGCACTGAGCGTGAATTTTCCATGTTCATAATTATCTGTCCGTAATTTTGGAACAAGGCGAAATAAATCAAAACTACTTTGTATATTTGCTAAACATCTTACGGTGAGTTAGTATGCTAAGTTTGGGTTCATTTCGTGAACATGGACTTATCACAAAAACGCGATTTTGCCTGATTTTTACGTGGAACCATACTTAAACTATCATGCAGGGTTATAATACAGATGTTCAAATAATATATTTAATCAATTTCATAATTGATAATAACAATTTATTAATTTGATAGCAGATAATAAAAAAATTAACTGATTAGCAATTATTGGGGATCTTTTCAATTAGATTATCAATTTAATCAATCAATAGGTACATTACAATGAATCATGGCACTATAATGAAAGATTTTTAACCAAAACAACGACTATGTTGATTTTGACTATGATATTCAAGCAACTGCCAAATACTTTCCCGATTATTATTAATTTGTGTAGAAAGAATGCATCCATTGATCATAAATTTAACAAACAATCAATCTAATGACCATTATGAATTTAGCTGCATAGCTGTAGCTTTCGTTAAGTTAAAACACTTGCAATTTATTGCACACAACACACAAACCTGTACAATGTTGGACTTACAGTATTTCTATAATTTCCTAACATGCACAAACATTGAAGACATTTCACTACAACCTCGGAAAGTGAAGCATGTTAAATTTACATGCAGACAGACAGTATCATTTCTACCTGTAAACAAAACCATATAATTTCTCATATGAAAATATGAACTTTTGAAATATTGTGATGGTCAAAAGTAAATACATGTAAATCCAAAAATATTAATACTGTTTGGCCCTAAACAAAAATACGCGTGTGACTTAAGGTCATGTGTAAGAGTTATTCAGAAAAATGAAGCTTTATATCCTATTGTTTTGGGTGTAGTTCATTTATTAATATTACAAAACTAAAGACACTTTTCAAGTACCACAACATATATACGCCTCCTGCACTTTCACTTCGTATGTTTACTTAAGATGTCAAGGGTCATATGACGTCATTTGATCAGATTATACAAGACGTAAATAGATGATCATAAATCGACACGGAGCACAGCCAGCTGCACATAAACCAATAAAAACATGGCAGAATAGAAATATATAAGTTTCACGGAATCGAGTATTCACTGTCCAAATTGCATCATCCGCTTGCAAATAAGTTAAAAATGGCCCGCAACATGAAAACCTACCCCTGCACTTTGTTTATTTGTGTTTTTTCTCGAGTTCAGTGTATTGTTCAAGAATGGTTCAATATTTGGACAGTGATTTCTAGATAAAACCTTGATCAAAGCTTTCAAATAATCCCATGGTATCACAATACATTTATTTTCCTCTTACCGCCGTCCAGTTTTATCTTCGATATTTATGTTTATCCGCTTCTATTACCCAAACTCTGCTCACCGTAGCTCGTTTTTGCTGTCATAAAAAATCTGAACAAAGAATGATTGAGATTGAAAATTTGTCATTTATTACAATACCAAATGACGAAAGAAATCTTCAACATAAGATTTTGGGGGAAATCAGATAATACATTCTACATGAAAGTACCTGCAAAGCTAAATTACTCAAAGTCTGATTTCCCCCAAAGAAGACAAAATAACTTAAATAATGCTACGCTATAAGATGACAAATAAAAATTCATCAAAACAAACCCAGAGCAAAAAGATGGCGAACAAATAAGGCCAACCCAAATGATTAAAAGCCTATATAAAAAGATTGCATAGCACCGGAGTAACCCTCCATATTGAGGACGGAAAGTTGGGGTGGTGGAGGGTTGAACAAAATGAAAAAACTTTGATCCGCTTTACAATTTGTATTCACTGAATCCCATGTATATGAAAAGGCTAACGTGTGCAAAACACAAGCTATCGCGTGCCTATCCAAGCCATTGATTGGCTAACAAACTTTAGGCCCCCAACGGGGTAAGTTATACGAGGTCCCCAATAGGGCAAATGACACATATATACGCTTTAAACATAAATGCTATTATGTTCCATAATATTGATTTTATGTTTATCCGCTTCTATTACCCAAACTCTGCTCACCGTAGCTCGTTTTTGCTGTCATAAAAAATCTGAACAAAGAATGATTGAGATTGAAAATTTGTCATTTATTACAATACCAAATGAAGAAAGAAATCTTCAACATAAGATTTTGGGGGAAATCAGATAATACATTCTACATGAAAGTACCTGCAAAGCTAAATTACTCAAAGTCTGATTTCCCCCAAAGAAGACAAAATAACTTAAATAATGCTACGCTATAAGATGACAAATAAAAATTCATCAAAACAAACCCAGAGCAAAAAGATGGCGAACAAATAAGGCCACAAGATATGAAACACAGTATCATATCGGCGCCATCCAAGGTGAGCAGAGAGAAATAACTAGTTTGACTGTGGAGAGTTAATAAACATTTATCACACATGAACAGTTAACTACTGACCCGATTGCAATTAACAGTGTATATGGTTACCAAAGTTGACACATTCCTGTGCTATAACATAAAGGATATTGTATATAACAAGACATACTTTGGACATATTTGTGTATAAAAGGATAGCGTAACTAAGTGAGTCAGTAAGGTATATTGCACCAACCACATATAGCAATGTATACAGTACCAATGTGTAGCATATAAAACAGAAAACATTTTCTCTACAACTTGCAAAAAAGAATTACTACAAAGAAAATATAACAGATACCAACTTGCAAAAAACCTATTTTGTTTAAATATTTACATAGTACCAAACTTTTTGCAGCAGTTACACACTGACCTGCTCGAAGTCTTAAAATTGATATAACAGTCAATTGATACAGTCCTTAGCAGCAGTTAGACACTGACCTGCCCAACTTTTCAATTGATATATGCACGCAAGTGATGCAGTCTTTAGCAGCAGTTAGACACTGACCTGCCCACTGATATATGCACGCAAGTGATGCAGTCTTTAGCAGCAGTTAGACACTGACCTGCCAAAGGTTGTTGCTGAACCTGAATGCGCCCTGACTACCAAGTTAAAAAAAAAATAAGTTAAAGGTTGAAAGCAAGTATTCTTATGTAGCGACGAAAGGCATTAGAGTTCCATCTGCCTAATTGTTTGATCAGATTCTCAGAATAACCCAGACTTGTGGCATATGTAGCAGCACCTATTCTAAAACTATGACCTTTGTACAACTTTGGGTTCAGACCAGCAAAGGTTGCAGCGGCATAGAGTTGAGTGGAGACATAAGAATATGTAACAGGGTTTCCCCCTATGAACTGGAATAAGGGTCCCGAAGAATGCTTGAAATGTGATAAATAGCGATGCAAAGCTGCAACAGGGCACATTGTTGGATCTATGTTGCTCTCATGTGTAATGACAAAAGGATTGTTTTGTTTCTGATTTTTGAAATGATGTAGAACTATCTGCACTGATTTCAGTAAAGAACCCTCAAATTGAAAGGCGACATTTGACCGCTGCACCACCAAACTGCTACTTCCTGCAGATTTTGAAACAACTTCCCCAAGGCGAAGGAATGCATGAAAGCATAATTTAAACAGAGCATCTAATAATATGCAATTGGCTTTTGTTGCAACCGTATGAGACAAAGCCGCAATAAGTTTTGCTAAAATATCTTTTGTTATCGGTAGCCTTGAATCTACAGTCCCTGCCAATTTGTGACAACCACGTAGAAGTTTCTTTACTACAAAGGTTTGAGAAGGATCTGGCAAATTGAACAATTTGTGGACATAGCCCAGAGCAGATATGTGTGATGATATAGTGCTTGCACTCAAATTGGATTGAAATAAATGTCCAATGAAGTTGCATACATCAGAGACTTGCAAAGGTAAGTTAGTAACTGGTTTGTAATTCAGGAATAGGTCCCAAGACCGCCTATATGCAGCTCGAGATGCCTGTGTTAAGGAAGCTGTCAGAATATGAGCTGTTGCTGAAGTTAAATCTGCAATAAATGTTCCGGAACCGGGGTGGGATACTGCTCCAAATATGGAGCTTGGAACCGGGCTGTCTGAAATTGAAAACGAGAGAGACTGTCTGCAATTATGTTGCATTTCCCGGGAATATGTTTTGCTTTGAACAAGATATTCTTACATAGACACACTAACACTAGTCTGCGGACCAAGGCCATTAACGTTTTATCTTTGCTTGACTGCTTATTGATAATGTATACAACAGAAATGTTATCAGAAAAGAAAAGAATTCTCCTATTTTGTAAACATGAGCCCCAGATTTCCAGAGCAAGAACTATGGGATAAAGCTCTTTGACTGCAATTTGACAATGTTGCATGTGTTCTAGCCAAGGCTGAGCAAACCAGGAGGCGCCTAATATAGCAGCATATCCCTTAGTTCCCGATGCATCAGTGTATAACTGTAAACAGTCAGACGAATCCCAATCCAATGGCAGGAAAACAGATTTGCCATTAAAATGGGAAAGAAAAAGTAACCATGTAGCCATATCTGCCCTTGCTTCCTTAGTAAGGCGGATCCAATGAAAGGGTTTTTTAACACCCACCACCAGATCAATCAGACGTCTAAGAAATGCCCTACCAGGTACTACTACAGAACAAGCAAAATTAAGTAATCCAATCAGTGATTGCAAATCACGAAGTTGAACTTTTTTCCTATGAGCAAAATTTTGTAGACACTGTGTCATTTTTGTTATTTTGTCAGGAGGAAACCTGCATTCCATAGCTACTGAATCTACCTCAATGCCATAAATTGTAACTGTTGTTGATGGCACTATTGTCTTGGCCATGTTGATGGGAATACCTGTTTTCTTGCACAGGTACAAAAAATTTGTAAGATCATCTTTGCACTTGGAAGATTTTGCATGTGATATGAAAAAGAAGTCATCGAGAATGTGAGAGATGCCAGATGCATTGTATTTTGTATACATAATCCACTGCAAGGCATTGCTTAATTGTTCAAATATTTGACATGAACTGCTTGCCCCCATAGGTAGACATCGTTCATAATAGAACGCAGAATTCCAAAAAAAACCCTAATAAATGGTAATCTAAGGGATTGACAGGCATGATTCTAAAGGCATCCTTAATGTCAGACTTAGCCATAAGTGCATGTTTTCCGAATTTTTGAACAAGTGAGATAATCGTGTCAATGGAGTCATAAGTAACTGCAGAGGTCTCTGGGGGGATAAGAGAGTTTACAGAATGACCATGTGGATAAGAAAGGTCATGGATAATCCGAAATTTCCCAGGGTCCGACTTAGGGACCACCCCCAAGGGAGAGGTTTTAAAATTAGTAACAGGAGGAGAGGGAAATGGACCATGTATTCTCTGAGTGTCTAAACCTGTTTTAATATATTCCTCTATCACTTCCGGGTGTTGTAATGCAGATTTATGATTATGAGGTTCATGCGTGTCTGGCGAGCCAATGCAACCTAAACGAAAACCATGGGTAACCCCATGTATCAAAAATTCTACTTTATCAATGGGGTATCCTTGGAGCTCACTTTGCAGGTTTGTTGGGTGTATAGGCGTTGACAGATTGTTTTTGCCTGTTGCCTCCTTTGAAATGTTGCTTTTCCCTTTGAAAACATTTATATTTTGGGTGTTTGCCGGTACACTCTTGACAAAGGTGAGCGTATTTACAGGGGTTTGATGCGCATTGCTGACCTCTGTTAAATGCGAAGCAAACTTTTCCCGAGAAGGGACGAAAAGGATTCTGTTTCCCATAAGTCTGGTTTGCTGGTTTTCCAGAAACCTTAAACCCCATAGAGGCTGCCTTGAGTCTTAATTCTGGGACAGAATTTTCCCAAGGCAGTGTGTGAGATTCTCTGAGCCGCCTAAAACTCTCATCATAGCCCCTCCAGGCTGAATCAATGTATATGCGGCTCATCTCCCTCACTGAAAAACAGTACTTGAGCAGATTCCCAGCCTCCTGGGGGATTTGTCTGTATGTAAATAGTGGATAAAATAAAAAAAGCATCAGTCCACTGACTAATGCTGAGGGGTGATTTGTTTTTAGATGTGTGCTCCACATCAATTTTACCAGCTTTGATGGTGATAGAGAGTGGTTCTTCAGATTGATCAGGAAGAAGTGAGCGCAAATCAACAAACTCATTTGCCCAAATCTTATTTTTCAATTTAACCGAAATAGTAGCACCTAAAGGTACCGCATCTAACATCTTGATTGGTGGAGACCTTACTGACTCACCTGAGAAAACTACATCTAAAATCGAACCCACATTAGAAATGTTGGGGGTGTCCATGGGAGAGACAGACTGTGGTCCAGGTAGGACATTGGTAGCCCCCACACTATGGGTTCCACCTGACACTGTTGCTGAGGTCATTGTGGGTGTTGCAGCTTCTGGCTGGCTCCCCTGTACATTGTTTTCGGTAACCAACTGTTGTTCCGCCTGTCCTTGGATTGCTTGCTGTTGCACCATGTGTCTTGCCAGCTCCGCATAGTCAATCATTGGCACCACACTGGACAGCGGATGATGGTCTGGTTCTGTAGAAGGTCCAGGAACATCATTGTTTTCCCTTGCTCTCAGACGTTTACGTTTTGCAGGGGTCTTTGACATTTTCCCTACAATACATATGCATGAAGTATTTGCTCTCAAGATATTCAATTATGACATCCATATTAGCATTATCATCAACTGATGTTGAAAATACTATTTCAATAAATATCAGAATGAGATGATTAATCTTAGCAAAATTGTAAGCTGCACCGAATATAATTAGATGTGCTGTAGAAGAGGAATAGGTGTTATCACCCATCATACAGTTTGTAGTATTATATAATGTAAAACGGAACTAACATCATCCATAGATGAGAATCAGCTGCTGTGCTTACAAATATGTACATCTTTTTAGACATATGCACTAGCCTCATCCGCAATGAACACCGAGACTTGCGTCCATGGTAGAAAATGAAGGGACATAAATAAACAGCAGTATCACACAAATGTTGCATTAAAGCGAGTTCATTAAGCATAAGCTTAATATGCCACTTATTAGCTATATTATATATATTCTCACCAATGCACACACAGCATGAATTCACTTCTAGTGATAAAAATATCTTACTGGACAATAGAACAATGTATAAAATGTTCCTTTAGCATGTCTTAAATTTGCAGGTTATGTTATATGTAAAACATATATCATACATATATGAAAAACCAGGTCGTGCTACCCAAAGGAACTCAAATGTTTTACCCATATGTAATGTGTCAAGTTTCAGCAAAATTATACTGAAAATTACCACAGAGGGAATAATATCCTCAACCATTGACCTGCCTCTTAAATGTGTAATAGTAGTTTAAACATGACAAGTAGTCTGGTATCCTAGAACATTAAAGCTTTAATGTTTCTGAACACTACTAAATATCCATCATGAAATGTATTCACCAGCATTAATGCACACTTTGTATGTTAGCTGTCTGCTACAGAATTTGTACAGGATTTTAAGTCAAGCATGCAGTATATATTTAGGTAAACATTATATTGAATGTTTACCAGCTAAGATCCAATGCTAGTAGAAGGATAGCAACCGAGCAAGGGAGATGATAATACTTATAGATGTATACATTATACTCGAAGTTTCAAATGACCTTCAAGTACACATGTACTGACTATTCACAAAGCAGTATACCTCAGTGATACACATGACATGTAAACATACTTAATGTTTAATAGGTGATGTAAGTACACATACTAAATGTCTAACACTTAAATGCACTGCTCGGTTGAGGATAGCACCAGGGTAACATATATCAACAGTATCATGCATTTATTAGTAAACATGACACTAAATGTTTACAAACTTAGTATGATTGCCAGGGGTAATGCAGCACCAGACGATAGACTAATAATCATATATGAATGCTTCAATGTGAGATTTAAGACAACATTATACCGTATGCCTCCAATGAGATTTAGGTGAACAAACTGAACATATACTGAATGTTTCAATAATCTATGAGATTCAAGTGAACATTATACTGAATACTTCAATATAGGATTTAAGTGAGCATTATACTGAATGCTTCAAATTAGATTCCCCTGAACATTATACTGAATGTTTCAATAATCTATGAGATTCAAGTGAACCTTATACTGAATACTTCAATATAGGATTTAAGTGAGCATTATACTGAATGCTTCAAATTAGATTCCCCTGAACATTATACTAAATGTTTCAAGAATCTATGAAATTCAAGTGAACATTATACTGAATACTTCAATATAGGATTTAAGTGAGCATTATACTGAATGCTTCAAATTAGATTTCCAAGAACATTATACTGAATGTTTCAATAATCTATGAGATTCAAGTGAACATTATACTGAATGCTTCAATATAGGATTCAAGTGAGCATTATACTGAATGCTTCAAAATGAGATCCCGATGAACATTATACTGAATGTTTAAATAATATAAAATTCTGAGATTCAAGTGAACATTATACTGAATGCTTCACCATGAGATTTAAGTGAACATTATACTGAATGTTTCAATACTCTATGAGATTTAAGTGAACATTATACTGAATGTTTTAATACTCTATGAGATTCCAGTGAACATTATACTGAATGGTTAAGTATGAGATTTAAGTCAAACATTACATGAATGTATCAGATATATATCATCAGCTGATATATTTAAATAGGTCCTTAGAATTAATGTCAACAATTGCTGCCGACTCTGACCTATTGAAATTTGAGTTAATGCTCAAATTTTAATATGATGATACTGGCCTTAGTTTTTTAGCTGTTATTATAACAGCATTCCTGATGCTTCTCAAGAACTTTCTCATAGGTTGGCAATTGGAGGGCGTTGATAATAAGTGAACTTCGTCAGGTCCGAGGAAAGACAGATCCTGCCAAAATCCTCGATGGGGCCAAAATATCAACCCCTGTAAATTATCTGTCATTACACGTAGATGGTTATTAATGGCGATGACTTGGGAATTGAAACGCTGACCCGCAACGTATGGTAAACGACGCAGCAGTTGACCAATTAACACATGTTTAACCCCAACTCCTTCGTGTAAAAAGTTTGCAACAGCGACAATGTCCGTGGCAATCTTAAGAGGGTCTGAATTCACTTTAATGTCATTTTCCCCGATTTGAATAAAGCAAATATCTGGGATGGCGGAGGGGAAACTAAGTATTGTAGCATCCTGGGATAGATGTGATAAACGTAGACCTCCTTTACCCCTCATTGTTACGGAATATGAACCCGCATCCAAATTCAGATTAGAAATGTTATTTCTGATTGTGAATTCATCCAATCGCCTGATGAAGGAATGTCCCAAAATCACAACATCCATGATATGACCATTAGCCATTGTTTACAAAACGCACGCCACTCCAACGCCAACACTGTAAGAAGTTCACCGAAAATACCAGCTCAAACCGAGCGAGTAGATACGTAACTGAAGTTAACGAACCCGCACAGTCATACAACTTACTTGTTGTTATAGAAATTAAATTTGGATCCTTCGATTTGAACAAAATGAAAAAACTTTGATCCGCTTTACAATTTGTATTCACTGAATCCCATGTATATGAAAAGGCTAACGTGTGCAAAACACAAGCTATCGCGTGCCTATCCAAGCCATTGATTGGCTAACAAACTTGAGGTCCCCAACGGGGTAAGTTATACGAGGTCCCCAATAGGGCAAATGACACATATATACGCTTTAAACATAAATGCTATTATGTTCCATAATATTGATTTCATGTAAACACGCTATCTAATTAATATTCAAACACAATACTGATGTAGAATATTGATCCAAAATTAGATACTGGAAAGGGAAGTAACACGGCGGGAAAATTACAATTTATTATGTAAATGTAGGAGTTATGAGATTGATCACTGTTCGTTATCTTCACCTTGCATGTTCACAGGACAACCAATGTATTTTAACCAAGAAATATTTACTTTAGTTTTAATCTTTTAACTCTCTCTCTATATATTGTTTATTCGCCAATCAAGGTTCCTTGGGAAAGGGGAAGGGGGAGGGGGGCATATACAGGTTAACAAGCCATGAAAATAAATAACAATCATTCAAAAGTACTAATACTGTCAGAGTTCACACTTCTGCACTGCACATATCTATAATTATTGATGATTGCAGACAATATTTAAATTAACAACATGGTATATACAATAAAATAACCCGCCTGCTTCACACATCAGTTTCTGAGACAGCGGACAAATGTTGTGTGAATACATATAAAATTGTAATAAAATCAGTATAATTATAGTTTAACAAGTACAGTACGCAAGTATAAAACACATGTATATGCAGGATCCAGTTGTTTTGAATGTTTTATGCTAATGCAGGGAGGTTAGAATAGATTGATTATATAAATGAAAACAATTAATTGTACGAAGTGTTCAGTAAAAAAGGTATGAATTGTTGACTTGATTACAGGGGGCACCAAGGGACAGTGCCTGTTAACAGTCTGGTAATGAATATATTGTACCGGACTGTTGGTTTTGTACTCCCAGTAACCAAGACAGCTATATTTAACAGCTAATTTCAGAAACATTTTAAACCCTAGTTTGTATTCAAACATTGTACGTTTGTAATGACAAAACAATAACGGAGCGGATCAAAGATCTGATTATAATCAGATTGTTTAAATTCCAATCTTAAACCTCATGAATGACAGTCTGATTACTCCCCCCCCCCATCCCCCCCCCCCTATCGTCGTCAGGGACCATTAGTAGAAGGGAGCTGGTTTTAATCAGACTACACACCTGAATGTACATGCATCTACCCTCGATCTAGGCCTAAAACGAAATAATTCCTTCAATGTGAATGTGCTAAACAAACAAGTGTGTAATTTATGTATTAAATATATTAAAAATTGTTTTTGCTTTGGTATGGATGCAACAACACACCAGTATCTATATATTCTTTTTTGAAAATTTAATCTGATGCAAAGAAGTATGCATTTAATTTCACAGAGATCGGTGCGGTGTTGAATTCTCTGCATTACCTCGAACACATCATACGTGCTAGCCATTAGTACAGCAAGTTCTTATATTTCTTAGCTTAATAACAGACACCAAACTCAGTGCGTAATTTGTAACTGACGATTCGCGGTGCAAATCATGCGCTGATCCAGGAATATAGTCTCGGGTGTCAATCCCTGCATTTGGGGGGTGTCTAAACAAGGGTACAAACATGCAGTATCTACTAAATAGATGTAGAATATATAAAAAATATAATACACTACATGTATGTTTTCATGAAACACTGTTGAGGGGTGGTTGTCTATATCTGGACCCATGCTGCTCTTGCAATGAGACACATGCAGTTTAGGGAGGGGATAGCTTAATTTGATAGTTTTAAAAAGGATGAAAATGTCATGGAGCAATTACTTTTCAAATTGAGTGGGTTTGGGTAGGAGTCTGGACCAATGTTACATCCGCTCTTGCAATGAAACATACATAATGATGGAGGGGGGGGGGGGGGTATATGCATCTTGTTTTACAATGAATATGTGTATTATATCACTGTGTACACAAAAGAATCTGTGGGAATACTTAACGACGCGGACGCGAGTTGGATTTCTTTTAGAAATAGTTTTAATTGACAACTTGAAAATCAAAATAGCTTTCAACAAAATATGTATCTAGAATAGTCATCATTCAAGCTACCGGAAAACCAGAAGTGACACATACTTCTCCACTGCTTGGGGAGGGGGTATATTTTTCCATTTTTAAGAAATATTCTTAATTCATCATTGAAAATAAAGAAAAGTGGCCGCAGTGTGTAAAATATCTAGTTCACCAAATGATTGTCAATCTTTTTACTTCATATGACACCCCCTTCACTCTCAAATACTTTTTATCACTTGACCATGAATATGTAGAAATATTAAAATTTGAAGTACTCAGTCAATGCAAAGTAATTCAAGGCGAATTTCAATTAAGTTTTAATAAAACTATTTCTCATTTTGTTTTGTGTTTAATTGAAAACAATCATAGAACACAAGATTAGATGCTTTTCAGCAGTCATTTTCTTCATATTAAAACTTGACAGTTTACTAAAGTTCATAAACACAAATGTAGATGACAATTCACATCACTGAATGCAATTAGTGGATATCCTGGTTTGACCACTATGTACAGTGTAGTAAGCAGCTGATGGAGGTAAATATTATCCACTGGAGTCAATATGGCTGTCATCTGTGGGTACTAAATGGAAAAAAGAAGAAAGTTGCCAGTAAAAAATATTTAAAACACAATATTGTAGGTCTAAGTGTTCAAGTTTATATGTGCGTTATAACATAAAAACATTCAAGTTTCATACCATACAGCAATATCAAAACACGCTTCATAGGAATTTTCTATAATTTATCATTTTGAAGAAATTAATGTTGACTAGATATAAATAATACCTATATTTATGTATATTCAGTGCCTGATTGGATTACTTAAAGTTTGTAAAAATTACCTAGCAAGTACATTTGTGGTGGTTGCTCTAAAGATGTGGAAAACTTGGAAATATCATGCTCTTTGAAAAGTTCACATTCTTGTTGGTATCATGCACATCTGTAAATAACATTATCTCATATTATGAATACATATGCTGCAAACATTTCATGTATTAAAGAAGGGTCTCAAATACACATAAAAAATGTGGGCAATCAGCATGTATTCAGAGTCTTTTATTTTTCTTCCATTTATTCAAACTGTGGTCAGTAATTTGATGTTACACTGGTTGTAGAGAAACTATCCTAAGTTTATTTTTTCTAGTATTTCACTTGATAAAATTAAATGTGACTGTAAATCTAGAACATCAAAACTAATGTAGCTACACATGCATTTTACCACAGTTACCTGATGCTACCCCCTCCCCTTTGAAAATATTTTTTTTGTGGCGATAAATATGAAATGTGTTGATTCCCTGTCTATCGCATGTCTCTTTCGATTTAAGTACTGTAATCGTTTCACGCTTTTTTTAAGCTTCAGAGATTGGCCTTGCCCTTGTACCGGTATAAAAAAATGAGCACAAATTTTGTACTAAATTATATATATATATATATGTATATATAATTTAGTACAAAATAATATATATACAGTTTGACGTCATATGTACATGCCAAATATATATACATGTTTTTACATATATGCATATGAACTGTTAGTATTTAGTTTGTCATCATTATACATATCTCATATTGTGTAACATGATTGTATGCCAACATGCTTGGTTAATCAAAAAATAAATTAAATCATACCGGTAGAAGCTTACAAAATGCATGAAACGATTACATAAATCGAAAGAAGGATGAGATAGACAGATAGACAGGGAATCTACTTATTTCAGAGAAATTATCGCAAGAAAAAAAATCAAAAGAAATAGTGTGTGTGTGTGTGTGGGGGGGGGGGGGGTAGGGTAAGTACATGTGATGTCCATATTTCAGGTGCCTTTGGATTTTACTGATACCTACCTGTACTCATGTTTATATAAATAAGAAACAACGGGTACCATTTGAGCACCAGTTCTCTAACATATAGGCCTGTTTTGCGTGTGTGCATCTAATTCTAGGCCCATACACATCGGCTACGTGTGACGTGTGCAGTATGTAAATAAAGAACTATATACTACCTCTAAAGTATTGTGTCAATGTATAAAACACAGTAAATGTTGTCTACTTTCATTGTTGACAACTTTGGTTTCAGGTATTCATACATCATTATTTCAATTACAAGAATTTACTTTGATTTTTACGATTTCAAAGTTGTACATCTGACATCTTCTGAACGTCGTCTTGCCATGTGCGTAGTAAGCGCATTTCAGACGCTGATTCCAGCCATACGACAAACTTCACCTGGGTATTTTTCATCATAATGCCTTCTGATGTGTTGTCAAATCAGGGGAAATTGATTTATTTTATGCGTAGATAATTTTTTATACGATCCTAAAAATAGAGTTTGTGTATGTGTATCCAAATATGGATTGATCAAGGCGGAGCAACTGTCATGACGTATCAGCTCATTGTTATCTCATTATCATACCGAGTTCATTCGTCACCTTAAGTTTCCTGCGTATAGATTTTCCTTTTTGCTTCATGATCAGGCAGATGCAAAGGGAATGTAAATACTGTAGCACGGTGTCTTGCATGAGCAAGCGGTCTGTCAGAAATACCTGATTTTTTTTCCTAAATTGATATTATTTGTATATCTATTAAACTCATTTCTTTACGTTTTACATTTCGTCATTTTTCGTTATTTTCCGTAAATACATTTCGCGGGTTTTTGAGCTCATGCACCAGCGCTTAGTATATATACTACCACTGGTCAGTGTTTGGGCAATTCGAGGTCCGTTACAAGCAACAAAGGTCGCTTTGGTATTTATGTGCCTAAATAGCCTTCCCTCCCACCCAGCCCATTTTCAGTTTTGAATTCATCTGTTTTCATTGGTGATTTTTCAGCTTTGTCAATTTGATGTTTGCTTATTAAAAGCGATCTTGTAACGAACGCAACCAACCTATTCACTTTTTCTGTTTTGTTTTATTATCAACTAGTCAAGAAAATATTTATTTACAGACGAGGGCACTGAGGGAGAAAATAAAGGGACATGGACACGATTTGAGCTGAAAATTTTCAAATTTTATTTTTTCATTTCTAATGTTTAGAATGCTTAACTAAGGTATTTCTAATGGTCAGCAAACATTTGAGTGTCAGTTATCAAAGTTCGTGAGAGATGCAGAGCTCACAATTCTTTGTTATATAAACAAGGCTTGTGTCATGTTTTTGTTTACATATGTTGAATATACTAGTAAATGTTTCGTTTAAAGCAGATAATTCTGAACACAATTAAATAGTTTCTAGTGTTTGGCATCTCATTTTGGTTTAAACACGCTATTCTCTATTAAGCTATATAATTGTAAATAAAAATATGACACAAGCCTTGTTTACTTTACAAAGAATTGTGAGTGCTGTATCTCACTTGTAACTCAACAACTGCTATTCAAATTTTGGTTGACCATTAGAAATACTTTTGTTAAGCATTGTAAACAGTAAAAATGGAAAAATGAAATTTTAAAATTTTCAGCTCAAATCGTGTCCATGTCCCTTTATGATGTACTATTTCTAAATGAATATTTCTGATTACAATCATCAAATTACCTCAAATTCCATTTCTTAAATTCTCATCAGTACTATTTCTAGACATCAATCCCAATCATGTGACACTCATATCAATGCCCAAAACAACCTGGTTTGTAATTGTAATTGAATTTTAAACAACTGGTAAGGGATGATTTAGAATGCGTGAAACCTCCCTTAGATATAAATTCCTGATATATATGTTCTTATTTTCGTTGCCATAATCAAAAAATGAAATACCTTTTTAGTGCCAGTATGTCACTTTGTAAAAAAGAATTCAAAATAAAAATAAGTATTTACATATTTAATATCAATCATATAATAATAATTAATGAATATTACATAAAAACTAAATGTATACATAAACGCTCTTTCCTTCTAGTACATGTTCCCTACATACAATGTTTTATTACAGCTGAGTGCCAATTTGGTCAACATGTTTTATTGCTTATCCTGATTGACAGCTCTGTTAGTTGGAACTGATCTAGTGTTTGCTTTCTTTGTTTCTTCTAAAACTGGGTTTAGCATATGAATATTTCTCTAAGTCCACCCAACGTGCCAATCCTTGTTCTCAGATGACTACAAACCCCAGTCCACAACTCGCATGCATTACACATAATACTTTACAACAAGAGCACTGTCCCAAATAAAATAAAATTCGTATGATGTGCAATGGGTTTCAGGTATATATACTCATGTAAAAAAGAAACTGTTTAGTGTAGCTAACTTTTCATAGATAATCGTTGATTAACTCACTGAAAAACACGTATATCAGCAGAAATTGGTCTGATTTCTTTTGTAAGTTCAAAAATGTGCTTTTTCATAAACCACTTAATTAGCAGTTCAAAAAAGCGCAAACTGCCCAAACCCAGTATATGCTTGGAGGAATTAGATATTGAATTCATTCCTTAAATAGATCTGAATATAATTGTTTTCAGGTCACATGTTGTCTCTCTTAAGGAATACATTCAGTAATTACAAGATTTTCTGCTTGCACCCGAGTCTGTTTCACTTGAATTGATCATTGTTCCAGGAATGTCCAGTTCTGCCAATAATTCCAGATAAAGACTGCACTGTATCCCGGTTGCCTTTCAAAGATGATCAGGGTACATGTATCCACTGTAGAAATTCATGACAAATTACCATTTCGCTTAAGCTCATCATTGTTCCAGAAATGCACAGTTCTGCCCAGAACTCCAGATAAAGACTGCGTTCCGGTTGCCTTTCAGTGATGATCGGGGTACATGTAGCCTGTCGAAAGTCATGACAAATTACCATATACTACTAAAATATCCTAGAATAAGATAAAATTAAGTCTGGTCTATTTTGAAATCTTATAGGCAAAGACAAATTGCTTTTAAGAATGTCTGATACATACACTTGACATATTGTAATCTATCTATCCCGTTATCTGGCCATGATATTCAAATCTTAAACGTACGTATTCCAAAGTTCTGCATGTTTACAAGATATTTACCATACTCAGCTGTTACTATCACGGTCACCATCCGTTTGTCAGTTTGTGATGGTTGGAGCAAAGACGCATTGGGCCCAACATATCTGGGCATGAAATGTAATTCGAAGTATCTCTCCTGATCAATCATTGAGTAAATACTCATCATGTATGCTCAGAGTTTCCAATTCCAAACAACAGGGCCTAGGACATTAATTTGACCTCGACCTGCATTCACTTCCTGTGAAAGTGAAAGTAGCCCCGTAGGCGGTATATAGAACCACCGAAATCATGGCTGCTGCATGCTGGTGAGTGAACTGAACTTAGTGAACATGAGCAGCACTGTGGATCGGGACTAATCAGAACTGTAATCCTGTATATTGAAGTGTTGTATAAATCACCATAATCGTAAACAATGGAGGTTATTTGTTTTATCAAAATTAAGTTTGGAAATATGTTGGAGGTTAAACCTTTTTCCGGGTAGCATATACATATTAATATTTTACTTCAACAGTTCAATACTTGTATCTATGAATACATAGCAAAATGCAAATTTAGTGTTATTTCATTTAGTGAGAGAGTGCAGGATTTTGTCGCAAAAATCAATCATCTGCTGTCATAGTAAGGCTGGATGGTCATATATTTTATCAGTATCATAGTCTGTATATCTATGGGCAGTGATGGTTCTCTCACTTCTGCATAATTCCAAGGTACGTGGTGGGTACAGTAATTTTGTGGCGGTATATGGCTGGCATCAGTCCCTAAACTACTTTGTAGAAGTATGTTAGTCTAATGTTACAGCATCTGTCTTGAAGTGTTGGTTGTTTAAAATCTCTGAATATTGCACTGATACATTCTGCTACTCGGTTGATATGGTCAGAGAGAAACTCTTGCTCAGATGATTTGGACTCTCTCAATGTTGCTGATGTCCTTAGTGTAGTAAGGATCCCATACAAAAAGATACGTACTCTAAGATAGGTCATATAAGTGAGATATAGGTATTGCGCAGCTTCCTTTGGGGCAGTTTTGTAGATTTCATCGCAGATATAGCCTAGGTTTGAATCGGCGTTCTTGGTGATGTTAGAAATTTGTGTTCCCCACTTTAGGTCTTCAGATGGTAATTCCTAAGTACAGGTTTGATAGAACTTGGAGGATGGATGAATGTATTTTACTTGGTCCTGCCAGTGTGCATCATTTTTTTGTAATAAACAGAGCCTTTAACGATATAAGATATGTAACATCTGCCCCAACCCCTCAATCCTCCCCCTTCTCATTTGACAGTGTGTTTGACCCCCATTCTATAGTCAAACATGCATACATATAGTAAAGTGTAGATATTTTTATCCACCAAACAGTTGAACTTTTTTATAACTTTAAACATAACATATTGTTATAATGTTTTAATTTTTAATTCCAATCTTGTGTTTCTGATTATACTAGTTGAATACCAACACAAGCACGAGAAATCAAACTTTACACATAAATAATGACAGTGTAAGAGAAAATAAAACTAATTAATGCAGTATTGAGCTATTTCACCATGGATTGAACAATATTGACCAAGCATCGAACAACTATGCAGTAAATGTTTAGAATAAAAGGAATTTCTTATCTTATGAAAATAAATCACATATCCAAAGAATTAAAAATATTAATTTAACATATATATCTATGTCCATGTAAATCCTTCAATTAACAATCGGAACTTCCGGGTTAAGGCTTATTGATCAGTAAGGGGTTCTTTATCGGGCCAGCACCTACCGTAGCATGGGACTTCAGTTTTTAAATGCATTATTAAAGTGCCCCGGAAGTCATGGGTACAAAAATGGTAAATTGGTTCAGAAATTCATTTAAAAATATAAGGAAAAAAATTATGATCGTGCGTGCATTCAATACCGAGATATTCACCGTCAAAGTTAGCTATTTTTGCACCTGCCCGAAATCAATCAACTGAACTTCCGGTTTTACTATATTTAGCCATAATGACGTGTGACGTCACAACCCATCAGTCTCAAACAGGCCAGTATGGCAAATGCGAACGATACCTCCGTTTCTGTGGACGAAATCGACCTCCACATATCATTTGAAGCGTCTTCCTTTGAAGATTATCGTAACGAGTACGTACAGACATCGTCCCTTACCAATATGAGCCAGCTGCAACGGATTCTGACTATTTTGACGAGTTAAATGCTGAACGTGAACAACTTGAACATCGCCTCGGAAGCACGGAATGGTAAGGCGCCGTTAGACTGTTTATAAAATAAATTTTGGGAAATACGAAATTGATCAATCATTTTTAACTGTACATCATTTTTAATTACATTAATGATAAATTACAGATGTCTAATCACCATATTAAGCCTGTCCGCGTCGTATTCACATGAATCTGCAATTACAATGTTAGTGGTCTCACTGGTCTGTACCATACCACCCCTAATAATTAGTATATAGTGTCTGTAATAATATCAGGGGTATATACCATACCACCCCGTAGTGATTTGGGAGTGGTATGGTATATACCCTCAATTATCAATAAGCCTACTATTATTACAGACGAAATTACTAGTTCCTGTGGTGTATTTTCGTTCATTATTTCATTGAGAAAGAGCTGAAATTCATGAACTTAAAAATAATTAAACATTGATTTTTCTATCCTATCATGTGACATACCCTTTAAACAGTTATATTTGTATTTTTCCCCATGATTTGACTTCTCTATTCTTTCACTTTTACATGGTTTACAAATCATTTTAGGTGTTCATGTGGATTCTATTTCCATGTCAGCTGCCAAGGAAAGTGCATGCTGCACCGAATTGTCAAGGGTTGATGAGGAGAGGGAGTCAATAAACAAGGAACTGGTCCGCATTACTGAACACCCTGGGTTTTCATCAGTGTGTTTAGATGAGTATGAGCTCGAGACGGCATACTACCAATACTGGTCCCAGTATGGAGAAATGAGGGTAACAATTGAAGAGCAAGTCAATTTTTTTATTGATCTAATCAATACAAAATTCACATGACCATTGGGTCCCATTGCTAGTTTATCATTAGTGAATAATTCCAAACATTTCCTGGAATTGCAGGTGTAACAGATACACAGCACTCAGACAATTTGTTTGATGGTGCTAAGGATACCTAGGGCACAAGGTACGAGTCCCTCTACCATCATGTGCTGTGACGGAATTCCTTTGCCTCTGAGGTGTATCAAGGGTTCAATGCACCTGAGTGATGGTATGATTTGGATGAAGTAACTTTTTTAAATAAATGTACGATTCATACATAATGTATACAAAAAAATCAAGCACAACATTCTAACAGAAATGGCCCAAAATAGTACATTTATGGACATAATAGTAGTAAAAATATCATAATTATATACTGGCAAAACAGAATACTACAAAATATCAATTTTCTAGAAAACATCAGCTACACAAACAATATTTTAAATAAAATGTTTCTGCACCCAGGCACGGGACGAGGACCCTGCTTTCATGTTCCCATTAAAAAAAAAAAGTTTTATCATTTTTTAACTCTTACAATTATTATATATACTAAGCTAATACTACATATACTATGCTGATATTTCATTCTATAAATTATTTGCAAAAATACACTGTTCCAAACAGATTGTTACCTAACGGCCAGACCCTATATCATGGTTGTCCCCAGTAATTTTGTATTTGTAAAAAATAATGTGTATGGAAGGTGAAGATAACGAACAGTGATCAATCTCATAACTCCTACTAGCAATACAAAATAGATAGTTGGGCAAACACAGACCCCTGGACACACTAGAGGTGGGATCAGGTGCCTAGGAGGAGTAAGCATCCCCTGTTGACCGGTCACACCCGCCGTGAGCCCCATATCCTGATCAGGTAAACGGAGTTATCCGCAGTCAAAATCAGTGTGCCAAGAACGGCTTAACAATCGGTATGAAACACGTCAGACAGCATTTGACCCAATGCGAGGTTGTATTGACGAACTAGATCGTTATAACGACCATAGAATTTGCGAAATGCTGACTTCAATCGAGACTGTTGAAATCCCTGTACCATCAACTTGTTTGTCAGTAGCTTACCTCGATTTAAAAACTGACTATACCCAGAACAAGCTCTTGCATATCGAATCAGTTGAGATATATAAACACCATATGCAGGTGATAATGGAATATTGCTACATAAATGTGGGAAGTTGACGATGGAGAAGCTAAAATCATCCCGTATGTCATACAGTTGAGTTGTTAGTTTGCCGTTAATGTCTACTTTCAATAAAATATCTAAGTATGAAGCAGAAGTGGACGACTCTGTGGTGTCCTTTATTTCGAGCTCACAGGGATATATCAAATCGACATATGAATGAAAGCTATCATTGTTAATAGACAAAACGTCATCAATATATCTAAAAGTCGAATTGAAGGTCACAGCGAGAGATTTTTTCTTCTCACTTAGAAGTTTTTGAATAAATTCTGCTTAATATGAATATAAAAACAGGTCAGCTAACAAAGGAGCACAATACGTGCCCATGGGAATTCCAACAGACTGTTGGAAGACCTGTATATGACTTTGGTTCAGATTTAAACAAAACCCGAAGATAAAGATGTTTCACAATAATTTAACATTTTTAAACAAGATTAAAAAAGAACACATCTGTATGACCAACATATCTTTTATCTGCATTGCTAGAATGTCCAAAGAGATAGCGTCACGTTTTGTTCACATTCACACGGATGTCTCCTTCCGACTGAACCTTGATCTAAAATGTAGAACCGCTTCTTCTTTGTCAGGATGGAAAAATTCACTGCACAGTGGAGGTGGTTGAGCTGGCAATGAGCATGGTAATGGTTCTGATGACTCTTGAAAGGCCAAATAAGTCTCTTTCATCAGGACTGATGCATAGTCTGGAAAAAATGGACACGATTTAAAATGTTATATATGCTTTATATCCTTATAAATAAATTGCTCTTTACTATGTGTATTGTATTTTGATAAATAATAAAAATTCTCATTAACTTTGTTATTGCTGTTTTAAACTTGATTGAAAGAAAAGTGACAAATGCAAAAATAGTAAAAATGACATGCCAATTAATTTTGATATGAATTATGATAGTGGATTATCTTTAGAAGTACATTCTTACTAAAAGTAGGATCAACAGACTTCCTACGAACACTGTATTCCCCATGCTTGAACTTTGGCAAGCTGATCTTAAATTGTTGGTCCCCCTCCTTCGTTATGGCATGCGGCCTTGAGGAATTCTCATTAAAATGTAGAGCTGCAATCATCAACCTATCCCAATGAAAAAGGATAAAATAAATACACATTTTTTCAACATAGATATTTCAAATCTCAGCAATATACTTTAGTTGCTACGTGTATGACTAGAAGGACATAGACAGCCATACCTACAATACATTCCATGATAAGAAAAAGCTATCATCTTTGGGGCAAAGTGATTAATTGTGCTGTGAAAAGCCTCAATTTGGAAAGTTTGAAACAATGGCGATAGCTTGGGTATATCCTTCATTTGGCTTGACAATGTGATGTTGCTCATTTTCTCACTCTCCTTGGTACCTGCAAAGTAAATCATGAATAGGTGACAAAAATATTTTGTATAGTAACTGCATACCTGTTTTTTCTTCTTTGCAAATTTGATCGCGCATTCAATTGCTTTATATTAGTGAAAATTTTCAACTTAACTATTTGAGATTATATTGATTGTTTCACTCATTTGGAGACATCACCATTGCCGGTGAAGGGCTGTAAAAGTTAAGCCTATGCTCAGAGCCTACGGCCTTTGAGCAGGGAGGGATCTTTATTTTGCTACACCTGCTGTGACACAGGTCCTCGATTTTTTCGGTATGCCCCATTTAGTCATCTCTTACAACATGCAAGGGGTACTGAGGACCTATTCTAACCCAGATCCCCACGGGATATTTGAGATTATAGGTCATATATATACCTGGTTTTAACCACTTCTTTCTCTGCTCTTCCCCCTCAAGTTGGTTGTGGGCACAAGTCGGGAAAAGTTGGCCATGACCCTCCTGGACGTTGTGAATGTGGTTGTCCACAGACTCGCATTTTGCCCACATCACTCCACCATTTCCGTCGGGTGTTGAAGCGGCAACCCAGTATAATGTAAAACTTATACGGTACCAATTGGTTTGTTAAACTCTTCGTCCACTTGGAGAGTTTCCCACAGTCCTTCTGTTTTGAGGCTGCCACAATCTTCTTCTTCAGTCCTATAATGAATCAACACAATGTACTTTATGAAATGGTCATTTAGTTTGCATGAAAAGGTAACAACAGTGATAACATATAATAACCACACTACTTACTATTCAGTATTGTATTAAGGTCAAATTAAATAATGTGTGGTTCCGGTTACACTCCCTTGAAAAATAGGGTAGGTAGGCGTTTCATTTCATTTTTTTTTAATGATAGATTTTAGCTGGAAACACAATTTTTTTTACTTTCACTTTTTTGCATGTACCATTTATGTAAATGGTGTGATATATACCTATCAAAATTGTAGGGATCACCCTAGTTTTGACAATTCTTTGATATCATATATATTTTTCAAATAAATAAGTACAGCTTGATATCAATAACGACACCTTCCTCAAGGTCAATGGTACTATAGGATCCAAACTTGGCACAGTGACCAAGGGAGTCAGCACGGCCATCGCCTCCTATAACAAGGGGTTGATTCCTCTCTTCTGCCTGTCTCAGGTAATCCTGTTAATTTTTGTCCCAAACACGAGTGATTGCAGGGAAAAGGAGAGTTGCGTGATGGGTTGTAAAGGTTGTACTGCTGATGGTAGCACCACCCATGCACTGTAGGACATGTAGAACCTTTGTGGCCAGGGCACCCGAAAAGAGAATGCTTGAAGACAAGCCAATCTTACCAGCAGGAATGGATCCAAGGTAGGGTTGACTGCACCACTGCCATTTAAACGAACAAAACTCACACTCTGCAGCGATCTTTACCATCGTTCCAACTACTTGTTGAATGGAAGCTGTGGCGAATCTGTTGCAGGTGTTGAAGAACTCCAACAGCTTTGATGCAGAGACAATAAATTTCTTCTCCTCCAATTTGTATGCATAATACTTTATACTAAGTGAATAAACATCGGGTTCGGAATCATCGGAGACTCCTATCCAGGGGACTGAAATTTTGGGAGAAGGGTCCCACCACTATGAAGAAATGGTTATGTTACTCTCTCTAGTTACGGAGATCCTCCCCTCGAATTTGTATGCATAATACATTACACTAAGTGAATAAACAGCGGTTTCGTAATCATCGAAGACCACTACCCCGGGGACTGAAATTCTGGGGAAGGTATTAGTGGTCCTTTCCCACCACTATGAAGAAATGGTGATGTTACTCTCTTTAGTTATGGAGATCCGCTCCTCCGACATTTTTTTAATACTGTAACGCATTACAGGGGGGGGGGGGGGGGGTAGTATTGTTTTATCGCATGAAATGTTACATTAATTTCTGAAATGGATAATTGTTGAATAAAAATATAATAATGGATGCTGTTGTGATGCTCGTGTTCCTTAAATGATTAAGACAATTTAAAAGATAAAATGGTCGAAACAACTAGGGACCGAAACGACTTGTGAGCGAAATGAGTAGCCAAAACGACCCAATTTATCTTTTCATCGGTATAATTCATTGCAATGAAATGAAAATAACTAAATCTAAGATTTGCTTGGATGAAATACGCATTTTAATTCCACCGTGTTAATGCGATGCATAAGTATTCGTGTAAAATTTTAATATAGGCCTTAAGGATATTCGCAAATAGAATTTACCAAACTATTTAACTTTACAATCTATTGATTCAATAAGGGTTTTTTTTCTCAACAGAATATGCTTGTATATTTAATATGTAATACACAAGTTCTCCTAACACTCGCGTACTCGTCAGTATATTTAGGCCTATGCACCTATCTATTGGTCATAAAACTTGTATTCACCACAACTTACAATATCATCATCAACTCACCTGTACCAGTAATTATACGTCTGTGGTTGGAAATCTCCGTTTCTGTCTTTGAGAAGATGTCGTGCCACTTCTCAACTTCTGCTGCCGTTCGAGTGGGCCCAACACTCATAGCACGAAGTTTAAGCGCAATCTCACCCCACGATTTCGACTTCAATCGGTTAGCTGGGGACTTGGTTTACCTCTCACGACATCCTTGTATTCTTCAACAAGAGTAGTGAGGGCCAAGGGCTCCTCATTACTCCAGTTTGATTTTCTTCTGAGTTTATGGCTTTCTTCCATGTTTACGTCTACGAAATTTGAAAGATGTGACGTAAAACATGCTCAAAATACTACCTCCATCGAACAAGAGTTCCACCTTTAGTTTGGGAAATGCTAGGGTGACCCAACTTGCGTTTTCTAGATTACTAAGAACTGTACTTCTATGTAGCTAAGAACAGTGCTAAACTTTTTATGAATTGATACTTTAATATTTTCTTAATTAAATTTTTTTTACTACTTAAGGTGGGTCCTTAGTCCTGGATTTTTGGGGTTTAGGTAGCATTTTTTTGTTTGCAATCAATAGATTAACATTCAGAGCAATGAGAAAAGGCAAATTAGTTAAGGATTTCCATATTTATTTTCATTACAGACACTACTGAAGTAGTGTACCCCTATGTAGATTTTTATGAAATTAATTGGAAACAGTTATCTGTTGTTATTTTAAAATAAAAACCAAAAAGAAATAATTTAAATTGCATTTATTTATCAGGAAACATGTCAATAACTAAAACACATGTTATTTTCAATATGTTCATCAAGTTTTAGTATAATAAGTGCAAAATTATTGAATTAACCTTATTCTCCAAAATGTTAAAAAACAAACAAATATAGACACAATTACCTTATAGAATGGTTTACATATCATTTTTTCTGTTTATATTAGTAGATGTACATCTGTTATAGTTATTTATGGGAAACAATCCATACCTTTCCTTAATAATTTCAAATATATAGCTTCCAGAGTATGTATGCCCCCATAAAAACCTTAAGTCTGGCACCATACAACTGAGCTATTCAAAACCACTCATGGATTAAAATTTTATGTAATTTCATGAAAAGACACAGATAATAATTCCTTATCACCTTGGTAAAATGTTTGTGAAAAATATAGGAAATCTATTGCATAATGGACTTGATAAATAATTTAATGAAAACAGAGTTATTGTCCTTGGATTCATTATTTTGAAACACATAATTGACTATTCAAATATAACTAAGACCTTTTAAATATTTTATGGCTAACAATTTTTTTTACAATAACTAATGAAAAAGACTCCAGCAAAATTTATGTTCCAGTCATTAAATTATTGACTTTGCAAAATCTTATGACGTCACAGGAGTGTGGAACTACGTTAAGTAGGAAATCAAAGTTAAATCTTAGAATCTTTATAATTCCCGGCCCAGTTGTTGAGTTGCAAGTGAGATACAGCACTCACAATTCTTTGTTAGGTAAACAAGGCTCTTGACATGTTTTGACTCAATAGAAAATAGCCTGTTTAAAACAAAATGAAATGTACCCAACACTAGACACTATTTAATTAGCTTGTGAATTGAACAAAAAAATCAGCTTTAAAACAAAGAATTGTGAGCTTTGTATTTCCCATGTAGCTTGACAACTGATATTCTACTTTTGCTATAACTATTAGAAATACCTTAGTTAAGCATTATAAACATTGAAAATGGAAAAATAAAATGAGAAATTTTAGCTGAAATCGTGTCTATGGGGCATACACACGATTTAACTATGTGACATTACTGATGTCAACACAGGTCTTTCTCAATATTGAAAGGCTTGCAGTGTAAACGTATACATGAAATTATCCAATATATACAGGTAATTATACAATATATACATGTTGTATGATACAATATATACATATTGTGGGGATCCGGGTTAGAATAGGTCCTAAGTACCCCTTGCTTGTAAGAGACGACTAAATGGAGCGGTCCTTCGGATGAGACCGCAAAAACTGAGGCCTTGTGTCACAGCAGGTGTGGCACGATAAAGATCCCTCTCTGCTCAATGCCCATATGATTGATTGATTGTATATTGTTTAACGTCCCTCTCGAGAATCTTTCACTCATATGGAGACGTCACCACTGCCGGTGAAGGGCTGCAAAATTTAGGCCTATGCTCGGCGCTTACGGCCTTTGAGCAGGGAGGGATCTTTATCGTGCCACACCTGCTTTGACACGGGGCCTCGGTTTTTGCGGTCTCATCCGAAGGACCGCCCCATTTAGTCGCCTCTTATGACAAGCAAGGGTTACTGAGGGTAACCGGGATCTCAATGGCCATAAGCGCCGAGCATACATGTAGTCCTAAATTTTGCAGCCCTTCACCGGCAGTGGTGACCTCCATATGAGTGAAATATTCTCGAGAGGGACATTAAACAATATTCAATAACTATGCCATATATACATGTAATTATACAATACATGCAAGGAATTATACATTATATACATGGACTTATACAATTATAAATTGTACACATGGAATTATACAGTATATTCAAGGAATTATATAATATATACATGGAATTATATTTTAAATGAGAACATATTGCCGAGAGGTTAGAAGGTTCGCCCCGCATGCGGAGGGCCGGGGTTCGAATCCCGGCCGCGACAGACCTACGTCCTTAAAACAGGTAGTGACAGTTCCATTGCCAAACGCTCGGCATCAGGTGTGAATGTCACGGGTCCTCGGAGATGACCCGTGTCACAATAGGTGTGGCACGCTAAAGAACCCTCACTGCTCAAGGCCGTAAGCACAGAGCATAGGCTTAAATTTGAAGCCCATTCATCGGTCATGGTGACGTCTCCATATGAGTGAAAAATTCTCGAGTGGGACGTTAAGCAAGATACAACCAACCAAGAACATATAATGTCCCTACGGAAATTGCACATAGTAATGGAACATTATCAACTGCAGTCAAACATGAAATGTATTTTTAAGTTTAATATACTATCGACGTTTACGCATATACTTCCCTGTATTAAACTGTTGTAATAATTAAAACAATGAATGTTGCTTACTATGGTATTCTGTAGCATATTGTCAACTAAAATCAGCGGATATAGGACGCACTAATATAAAATGGTATTCATATTCTACACTGGCCATACATGAATAACAAGTGTTTACTTTTATTTCTTTCTTTTCATTTTGTTAAATCTACATTTTATATCATTAAACTAATTGCGAGGGTAGTGGCAGTTTAGATATACAATTTTGATACTTTGGAGGAGTTGGTTTTCTACCAGTAAATGGTGTCCATCAAAACTGATACATATGTAGCACTAATACCATGTGGTATAATCACATTTCATTGAATTGCTATACTTAGGAGATTTACTACACCGTGAGTTTACATAGGTCTATTCATTTTAGAATTATTGTAGAATAGTTGCAAGAATGAGGATACTGTATTTATGTTGTTGATTGAAGTTAAATATATCTTAAGTTTTTTTTAGGACACCTAAGTTACTCGGGTGACTTATTCCAATTGGTTGTCGTCCGTCGTGCGTTAACAATTGAACATTTTTAACTTCTTAATAACTACCAGTCCAATTCTTTTCATATTCGGCATGAAACATCATGGGGACAAGGGGGACATAAATTGAAAATTTTAGGACTCCAGCATCACTGGGGCCTCAGGGGTGCGGCCAAAATTGTCCAATTTTCAAAAATCTTCTCAAAAGAACCACGCACAAGTAAGAAAAACTAAATGCATAGTGATGTAGAGCAGGAAGGCTTCTACCAAAGTTGTAAATTACATGATCCACGTGGTAGGGATTCTGGCCCCAGGGCGGGGCCAAACTTGGTAAAGAGTGTATGTGTAAAACACTTAAATAGATGCGCATCTTCTTCAGTGTGGTTGATACTATATTAACACTGAATAGATATTTAGAAAGAGCAGGTAGTCCTTTACCAAAATTGTAAATATCAGGATCCACGGGGTAGGGGTTTCGAAATCAGGGTGGGGCCAAAATGGTCAGTTATTAAATGTGTGAAAAATATACATTTTTAACTTCTTCTTTATAGCTATCTTTTCAATTCTTTTCATATTTGGTATGAATCATCTTTGGAAAAGGGGGGACATCAATTGTAAATTTCATGATCCTCGGGGTAAGGGTTCTAACCCCAGGGCGGGGCCAAACTTGGTATATAGTGTTAAATGGATAGAGCAGGTAGTCTTTTACCAAAATTGTAAATTTGATTCTCTCCAGAGTAGGGTTCAGACACCAGGGTGGGGCCAAATTTAGTCTGTAGTATGTATGTGTAAGCTGATACTGTATAAAATCTAAATGCATGTTTAGGAATAGCAGAGAGGGATGTACAAAAAATGCTGAATTAAAAGGGTTATGACTTTAGGATGAGTCCAAATTAGTCATATCTTTTGATGTGTTTTTATGTTTAATGTCAATACACCTATTATTTAAAGCCTTTCATCTGTGTATGCACTTCTGAGGGCAGTGAAGTTTTAAGAACACATCTTGTTTGTACTGTTGCTGAACATTACAATTTAGCTTAGATATTCAGAACAGAAAACATTTTCTAGATCCCATAGCCCATGGAAGTAGTGATACTTTTTCACTAGTATTCAGGTGACCGATAAGACCCGTGGGCCTCTTGTTTTCATATATGTACAACAGTGAAACTGATATTACCTTATCGCAAAAGGATCAACAGTGATCCCTGATCCCTTTGTTCAATTAATCAGGATTATCACAATTCATAAACGTATCCTCAAATGCAAAATTAGAGTACTCTTCATACATTTCATATCAGGTGTCGAGACATATCCTGACCATGAATGTTTAAGTTTGGGCTACTATATCAGGTGTCGAGACTTATATCCTGACCATGAATGTATAAGTTTGGGCTACTATATCAGGTGTCGAGACATATATCCTGACCATGAATGTATAAGTTTGGGCTACTATATCAGGTGTCGAGACTTATATCCTGACCATGAATGTATAAGTTTGGGCTACTATTCGAAGCTCTCGCGCACGGAGAAGCCATATCTTATAAAGGTATTAATGAAGAAAAAAGACTAAGATGTATACGTAAGGGGCTATCGCTGGTATGTGTCTGTGGACATTCTCTAAGTTTCTAATATTTACATTTCATTTCACAGGATGAATACCACATGATCTACACAGCGGTGTTGGGCTTCATCAGATCGCAAGACCAAGAAATGTACGCCAACCTCTAGACACTGTCAGAAAAGGACTAATTGTGACACATTTTCACTGCTTGATTCTATCAAATGTACGCCAACCTCTAGACAATGTCAGAAAAGGACTAATTGTGACACCTTTTCATTGCTTGATTCTATATTTTGACGTAGTTTCGGTGATACACAAGTAATTACACTGAAGTTCATGTCGTTTGCTTCTCCGGGGACTCTGTGAAGTATTCTTGGTCAGCGAATTAGATCGTTCGTACTCCCGTGAACAGAATCACTACTTTAAATCTGTCATATCAGTGTTTTACAGTATATATCTCAACCTGATGGTGACCCGGTTCAAGCCCAATATTCCGACTGTCCGATAGTCCGACGGTCCAATATTCCGACATGTTGACCATCACTAAAAATTTCAATTAACAGAGTTAAAATTTATTTATGTCAGGCATTATTTTATGGAAATTACCAGAAACCGCCAAATTCGACACGGCCTCGTTATATTTTTGACCAAAATCATTCAAGTGTGAACTAGATCAGAGAAACCCGGTATTTATGGAAATTAAAACTGCTAACTGATGAAGTACAGGCAAAATATGTAGTAAATGACCCTTACTATTGCAGAGAAATTCAACCAATTTTTTACACAGACGGACAAACATCAACAAGCTTTAAACCGGATTACTTTGAAATCTGGCCAAAAAACATAATTTTTTAAAAAATAATTATTGCCTTTCAATGTTATGTTTAAGTCTCTCCGTGTCTTACTCCCTGACATGACAAAATTCTTACATCATTTTGAGATCTAACTGACTAGGTCTTTGTGTATGAATATGAATTTAGTAGTCTATGAAATTATTATCAAGATAATGAGGCAAATGATATTTTGGTCGATGGTGAAGACTGTTACATGTGTTGTAAGTTTTAATCTGTATAATCAATCAAAACAAAATGAATGTTACAATGAGCTGTCGCGTACAGAAAGTAAAATAATAAAAAAAAAAAACTTGTTCACATTAATGGTATGATTTGGCAAAAATAACATTCATAATACTTGCAATAACCATGTTTATGTTAAACTTTCCTCTTACTCCAAGGCAACATTGCAACTCTGTTTGTTTCAATATAAATCATAACAGAAAAACATGTTAGGTGTAAAAGATTGTCATTTATTTAAAATGACGAAAAATGTTAGTCCTAAAAATACAGAACGAAATTGGCTGGGAGACATACCCGCATCTTGACTAGAAATGCAATATATAAAAGTAATACACAACAGCGTTCTCCCAGCCACAATATTGTTACAAAAAACAAATGCGATAAAATACCATATCATGAATCTTTACTGGAAACAAAATTGGTGCATAAAAAAGGCCATGAAAACCTAGGGTTAAAAAAAAACCAAGGTTTGAAACACCCAGCACCAACCATGTTTATTGGCAAAAGAAGGGAGAGAAAAGGGGGGAAAAAGCCTAAAAATCAAACAGCAAACAAAGGAAAAACACAGCCCCGGTGTGTTTATCCAGGTGAGTCAAGACCTTATAAGAAGTGACTTAATTGTAGAAGAAGTTGTTACAATAAGGCAATAAGTTCAATCAGACAATGTCAATAGATCGGTGAATTATAACGGGGAATCGTGCATGGTGACTCTGCAACCGAAAAAAGCAAAGCAAGAAGAAGACATCTTCATAGGGGTTACATTCAATAAGACAGCTAGATACTATCTTTCGGGAATAAACAAAAAATCAACCAAATATGGTATTGAAAACTACATTCAGGACAAAGGTGTAAAAACTACCCACCTAATGTTATTCAAACCACGATACGGAAGCTCTCTAGTTAATGCAAAGGTAAACGTACCCGCACAGTTTGCTAAAATTGTAGAATCGCCCCGATTCTGGCCTGAAGGAGTGAGGTGCAGACGGTGGTTAAACAACAGAGACTGGAGTAAAAAATGCGCGTTGCAACCAACCCAAGAGAACTGGGACTCTGAAATTCATTGTGAACACGATGTTGACTGATATTTATCTCGCATCTGATCGTGTAAAGAAACCTAACAACAGAACTAAATAATGTCATTCGGTATGAATTATCAAACAATGCATTGGTTTATTTTCCTTCATTTTATTATGGTAGTCATGATGGCGTGGAATGTTCGTGGAATTATTTCATCCACATTATGCCTGTCCTCACTGTTGGATAGAGAAAATTGTGACATTGTAATTATCTCTGAGCATAACCTTAGAGAAAATACCAAACATTATTTAAACTCTGTACACAAAGATTACCACAGCTTTGTAAAAATAGATGATGAGAACGCTTCGCAGCAAAATTCTAATATGTGTGGTAGAGGAGGTGTTGCAATTATGTTTAAAAAGTCATTATTTTTTTCTGTGAAAGAAATTCCATGTTCTGAAACCAATCGAGTATTAGGTATTCAACTTCAAGATCAAAAAGGTTGTGTTATGTATATTTTTGGTGTTTATCTACCATCAGACAACGATATTGATGCATATCAACATGTTCTTAATATTGTAGATAGTTTGTACAATTATTACTCGGATTATGGTAAAGTCATTATTGCAGTCGACATGAATGGCAGTATTGTTGATTTCTGCAATACAAACGCACGCAAATCAAATTTATTGCTAAATTTAGTTTCAAATCATAATTTATGCATTCAGAATACTGACTTTGTCGTAGAAGGTGAGAGTTTTCTTTTGTTCAAAAATTTACAACCTTAGATTATATTCTTTTTGACAAGTATGTCTTAGAAAATTTGCAAAGTTATAGAATTATTCCGGAAGGTACTTTTTCTACAACTTCTGACCATTTACCTATCATAGCAACTATGAATTTCAATATAGCTACACATAATCTTAGGTACACCCAATCACAATTACCGGCGTGGCACAAAGCTGCACCCGAGGCTGTCGTATAATACAGACAGAAAGTTGATAACGCCCTAGAGCACCTGTTAGAATCTAACATAAATAACAATACAGACCTGGGCGAGTATATCCGTACTATTTCGAATACTCTCCACAGATGTGCCAGGGAATCAATCCCATTTACGTCATTCAATCCTTTTACTCGTCCGGAATGGACAGAAGTCGTTAAAGAACTTCACACTATTGAACGTTCTAAGCGTCGTGTATGGATATCTGAAGGACGTCCTCGCGGTATGAACTTTACATCATATCGAAATTTTAAAAGAGCAAAGCGACTGTTTCGAAACGCTCTAAATGAAGAACATGAAAAACACATGTGTAAGGTTTACCGTGACCTCGACAATGCGGCAGAATGTGACATACGTCTATTTTGGAAATTAGCCAAACGCAGAAAACCCCGAACCTCTAGAATTTATCCCGAAATAGAAGACAACAATGGTCAGATTCAAAATGACCCAAAGAGTGTAAAGGAAGTCTTTGCTTCTCATTTTGAAAAAAAAATTACAGTCCTTTAGAAAACCCCGAACCTCTAGAATTTATCCCGAAATAGAAGACAACAATGGTCAGATTCAAAATGACCCAAATAGTGTAGCGGAAGTCTTTGCTTCTCATTTTGAAAAAAAAATACAGTCCTTTAGAAGAGGAACATTTTGATTCTAACTTTAAATACGAAGTTGAGAATAATATTAGCAACATTATAAAAGAATGTGAGGTTGATGTTAGTGACTTACCGGGTGGTAATATAGAATTGGAAGAACTTACACCAATTATAAATAATCTAAAGTTACGGAAAGCACCTGGCCATGATTCACTAACAAATGAACATATTATTCACGGAGGTAAAATTCTTACCCTCTGTCTTCTGAAAATGTTCAATGCAGTCATAGCCTGTGGTAATATTCCCCATGAATGGAAGCGCGGCTTAATAGTTCCATTGTATAAAGGTGGAGCAAATCGAAAACCGCATGCAACAGTTATAGGCCTATATCTCATTTGCCCTGCTTTTTTAAAATACTTGAGAAAATAATTCTATCTCGTATCTCAAACTCAACTCTTGTATCAAAACATTTCCCAAATGCTCAACAACAAGGTTTTCAAAAATATCTAGGTTGTTTAACCGCGTCGTTTAATTTACAAGAGACAATTTTTCATAATATAGAACAAGGCAACAATGTCTATGTTAGCTTTTTGGATAGCAGTAAGGCTTTTGATACTGTTTGGAGGGATGGCCTCATGTTAAAGCTTTACAAACTTGGAATAAAAGGTAAAACCTGGTCACTGATTAATAACTGTCATAAAGGAACATCTAGCTCCATTGTTGTAAATCAAACTCAATCTAGATGGTTCTCTGTTGATCAAGGTGTAAGACAAGGTGGTGTTTTGTCTACATTTTTATATCTTGTTTATATTAACGATCTTGTTGATGAATTAGAGCTAAGTAGTCCTAATACAGGTATCCTTAATGTTATGAGCAGCTGTCCCACATTGGCAGATGATATATCCTGCATTGGATTATCCCCAATAGCCTTCCAAAACTTGTTAGATATTGCATACGCATATTCGAATAAATGGCGATTTTCCTTCAATGCGTCAAAATCGTGCGTGGTGAAATTCCGTGGTAAGAGGAGTAAAATGGATAACAACTTTCCTTGGCATCTGGGACAATCATCGATTCCATGTGAAGAATCCTATAACCACCTAGGTATCGTGATTCATCACAAATTCCAACTTTCTGAAAGAATAGGAAGAGCCTTTGAAAAGGGCAGAAAATCCTTTTTTGCACTATCTGACATAGGATCCCATTTTCTCAACCCAATGACTGTATCTCATTTATATAAAACAATCGTTATGCCTACAGTACTTTATGGATGCGAACTCTGGAATAATATGACCTGTTCAGACCGCCAAAACCTTTGTATTTTTCAACATTTTGTGTGCAAAAAATCTCTAAATTTACCAAAATTATGCAGATCCGATATATGTGAGTCACTTTTTGATGTATTGCCCATCAGCGCAGAAATAGATACAAGAAAACTACTGTTCTTAGGAAAGCTCTGTCGAATGGAGATAAACACCCTACCAAAGAAAATATTCTTGACTCGATTATTTTCTTACTGGCAAAACCTTTCAGAAGTCCAATATGGTTTTATTCCAGATATCATTCAAACCTTGCAAACATACAATCTAACCAATTATATAAGTACATGGCTTGACAACGGATTCTTCCCAGATAAGTTATCCTGGAAAAGGATATCCAGAAATACCGTATCATTGTATCACCAAGACCAGCGGCAATTTAGGATGAACAGTCCGGATTTCCATTTATTCAGACAAATATTTTCAGATATAAAACCTGCCACAATTTGGAAATTAGGTAACATTGAACTTTGCAAATTCATATGCAAAATATATACAGGTATGCATGTAAATGGCCTTGTTCATTTCTGTCATTTATGTGGTAATTCGTTCATGGATGTTTTCTGTCACTCGTCTTGTTTGTGTCTAAGTACCGCCAGCATACGAGAACAGTGGTGGAACACCATCGCTAATAACTTCAGTGTCGAACTGTGTGCAGAACTCTGTGGGCTCTCGGAATTTGAATGGTACCTTGTTCTTCTTGGTGGCCAAATATCTACACCTTTAAATAAGATGGACGCTACATCATTCCGTCTGCTGAACTTTAAATTGGTGCGCAGCACTTCAGCCCTATACTACAGATGCTCACTGCAGTAAATATATCTATATTAAATATGCTTTGGCTTTAAAAGGGACAGCTGCTACCATATGTACTCATATGTTGAGGTGTACAACTAAGAATATCCTATTCTTTTCTATTTTTTGTTTATATTGTGTACATAATGTGTTTTTCTCTTTTCTTTCTTTCTTTGTATGTACATGTATTTGTAATTATATTGATGTAAATGTATTTTCTTCATAATCTCCTAAAGGAGGAAATAAAGTATGAATGAATCACTAAGTAACCGATTGAGATTGTAAATTAAAGTGCCATGCCATTGAATGGCGTCCATAACGAAGAAAATGTTTACACTAGTTTATATCAAAGTTATTTTAAGGAAATGCAGCCGAAAACAACATGTTTATTCCATTCCTAGTAAATCTATAATGTTTATAGCATAAATATTAACATAATGTCAGCTAATACTGTAAATATTTGTATGTTTTTAAGACTTTCACTGACCCCCTTTTTTCGGTTTTCGCTGTAGGACATCATTCTCCTCACTATTACCAGACCCAACTTAACAGAATGAATGTTACTCAAACACATGCCTGTGGTATAAGCTGATGTTTGAAACATAGGAGGAATGCTGTTTAAAAACAACTTTCCATTTCTCTGATTTCTTAGAAAAATGTGAGAATTATAACCGAATTTCCCCTCATTATGCAATTTTTTGCAATATAATCAACAGATACCAGTGACTAACAAATTGATTAAAAACGTAACATTATACAAATATTGCTGTTTTTGAGGTCAATACAGTGATTAAGCCGCCTGAGTAGTACAATATTCACCGAGCCCAAAGAACGAGGCGAATAATGTACTTTGAAGATGACTCAATCATCGTATTGACTGAAAACCCCCAGCAACATTCATTTTATTATATGATTTAATGATTAAATTATACAAACTCATTAAGTTATCCATGCCATCTTACTTGTTGACATACCGGCCCGTCGGAATACCGGTCCATCGGACCGTCGGAATACTGGGCGGTCACCGCCTTAAGGAGACACGTAAATTAATGTGACCGGTAGCTGGAATCCTTAATATTTGTCCATCATTACTAGGTCTGAATGTTTTTGTACTTACACTTTTGTGATACTTTGATAATTTGTGGTCTACTGAACCATGATTATATATTTCATTTTGTTTCTTCCACGCACATGGGATAGTCACATGGAGCATTATTGACCGTGTATATTTCATGATAGATCAAATTACGCCTAAAGGGGACCGTTTAAAATGGTCGATTTGTTTTGATTTTCATTTATATACTTTTTAGAAACTTTGAATAACTGAGAAAGATTACCAATTCAAATGTCGTTGCCAAGTTTTCATCTATTTTGTTCTGAACAACAGTAGTACATTTTATGTCATTCGGGATATGCGACGCAAGCAAGGGATGGTGACCAAGTACATGTGAATGGTATGCAAATTTTGCATACATAATATTTCATAACTACAGTACTTTGTTTCTTAAGATTTCAGGATTCCAGAAACTTAAGACCTAAGTCGTTAAAACAGGTAGTGACAGTTCCATCGCCAAACGCTCGGCATCAGGTGTGAATGTCACGGGTATTCGAAGATGACCTTACAAACGGATGTCACATTAGGTGTGGCACGTTAAAGAACCCCCGCTGTTCAATGGCAGTAAGCATCGAGCAAAGGTCTAACTTTGAAACCCTTCACCTGTCTTGTTAACGTTTCCACATGAGTGAAAAATTCTCTCTCTCTCTCTCTCTCTCTCTCTCTCGAGAGAGAGAGAGAGAGAGAGAGAGAGAGAGAGAGAGAGAGACGTTAAACAAGATACAATCAATCAATCTAGAGTGCGTGAAACTCACGAAAATGCACTGGTCATAATTGATGGACCTGCCATTATTGCACATAATTTATATCCATATTGACGACATTTGAAGCCTTTCCATCTCGCAGATTTTAGAAGTTGCTACTTATATTTTTGCAACGAAATATCGGCAACTGCGGGAAATATGAGTTATCACAATTAATACCCAATATGTTGCTTTTATTCAATTCCAAGCACTATACCGCCTGTGATGAATTTGCCTAAGGCATTATTAAACTCTGCATCAACATGCCTTGTACAATTTTTATACCCGAGCTATCAATTAGGTAACATCCCGTGGGGATCCGGGTTAAAACTGGTCCTCAGTATCCCTGCTTGTTGTAAGAGGCGACTAAATGGGGCGCCCCGGTCCTTCGGATGAGACCGCAAAAACCGAGGTCCCGTATCACAGCAGGTGTGGCACGATAAAAATCCCTCCCTGCTCAACGGCCATGAGTGCCGAGCATAGGCTTAAATTTGCAGCCCTTCACCGGCAGTGATGACGTCTCCATATGATTGAAATATTCTCGAGAGGGACGTTAAACAATATTCAATTAATCAATCAATTTGGTAACGTGTAATCAACGCACAGGGATCGTCGTGGGAGGGGGGGGGGGGTAATGAAGAAAACCTGAGGTGTTGTTTATTTGATAGAATCAAGGAATCAAAGTAGTTTTCGTAGGTGCGAATTTCAACAGACTTAGATGTGCGGGGTAGATCGGACATGTAATATCCCAACAGGAACTCTATTCAAGAGTGGAAAATTAGCCTGATTGCGATATAAATCAGGTAAATATTGTGCTTAGCACGGAAATGTAGCTTTTTAATTATTACATCAACACTGAGCGTGTTATTTGGCACATGCGGAAACAAAACACACTGTACACAGAACTATCATCGTATTATTACCTGCATGACCTTTGTACTATAACTCTATCAAAAAAAGCAGAACTTTGTATCAGATTTACGCCGATTTATTTCCTGCGGTTCGGAAATTGTCGCAAATAACGCGGAAATTGGATACACGCGTAAAAACCCTAATGTACGATATAAGGTGTCCAATATTGAATACATGTAGCCTGTCAGCGCTTTAAGCAAATTCATCACCGGCGGTACTGTTAGGTATCCATTAGTAAATGACTTGTGGGTCATAGTCGGAAACCCACTGTCGTTGTTGTCTTGCCAAAATTCCAAAAACCAAACCAAAAAAAAAACAACAAACCAATCTAACCAAACAAAACAAACCTTATGCCCATCACCCTTAAATGACATTTAAAAAGAATAATACTGGGCTTTTCCTCAACACAATGTTAACACACAATACCACTCGGAGGGACATCAAAAAACCAATGATAAAAATGATAGTATCAGTCAAATTAACTTCTGTATTATAAATCTTCAAACACCTGTGTTAATGTGGCTTGAGTTCGGGAAATGTGAATTTGACGAAGTAATATAAAGTTTTACATATCTACAGCCCAGTAGCTAAGTACTTCGTTACTACATGTAGCTTGAAAATACGGATGTTTATTTAATTGCTGTGATAAAATTTAGAAATTCATTTCAAAATTAAGGATTATCTCTCTCATGCATACATGAAGCTCTGGGGCCAGTTTCACAAAACTATCTTACGACTAAGATCTGTCTTAAGTCCAAAATTCGTCATAAGATCCATCATAGCTGTTTCACAAAACTGTCATATCTTAAGATAATCTTAAGATTGTTAGAAATCTGAAGACATCTAGATACTTGTCTTAAGTCTATACTGAACTATGTTTTACTAAGAGATAGGTAGCTTATCCGGAGGAAACGTGGTTTCAGGGACAGAAACAATATGTTAGACTATATGGAGGATGTGGACATCATTGATAAGCTTCGTATACCGCGACATGTGTTCTTTATGATGAACTCAATATTCGTTTAGAATATCCCACAGCCAACTTTTTCCCACTTTCGCTGTTTAGGCATGTCCACCGGCTCTTCACCCGACTGGACATAATCTGTTGAATTTACAGCATCTTAAAAGCAAATGTCTGTTTTCCCTCCACCTTGTCAAACAATACTGATATTTCAGCAACTGAAAGGTTTGGACATCGTTACATAGACATCATAAATCTGTTGACATCGATTTGTCCGAGAGCATGCACACGACTTTGTAGCTGCTGAGGAGAGGAATGGGGAAGAAAATAAAAAATATAGCAGGCTTTGATATAGTGTTTCTACATAAATATCGTTCAATGTTTTAATTTTTGTATCACCATTTCTGAAATCAAATAGTACAGAAATCAAATCTAACTTTTGAAATACGAAATAAAGTGTAGGTAACATGATTTGGAAAATAAGTACAATGTATAAAATTTTATAACTATATAGAGTTATATTAGATAACTACAAATGCCTAAAATCGCAATATTTCAACTTCCTATTTATATTTTTATATACTTTAATCGTTCATTTACATGTAACATTTAAATCCATTCATGCAGTCAAAAGATTATAAAGGAAACACGATATTTTACAATGTAACGAGTATAAATGTACATGTAACAACGTCATAAGATCTATCTTAAGATTTCTTGAAGTTAAGATAGTTTTGTGAAATGATTGTCATAAACCAAGATCCTTAGACAAATTTCACTCCAGTCTTTGGTACTCTTGTTTTTTTCTTTTTGTTCTTACAAGTTTATTGTTATTTCGGATTTCCAATATTTCGACTTGAGCATCACTAAAGAGACATTATTTGTCGAAATGCGCATTTGGTGCATCGAAATTGGTAACGTATACATTTTACATCATTAAGGTGATAAATTAAAAGGTTTAACAAGCAATATCTCATATGCATTGATTAAGGATTATTCAATCTAAAAGAACACAGTTCGATGAAATAATTTTCTTTATTAAGTCTCGTGGAGGTTGATTCGGTTTTTAGTTAATAAAATGGTAAGACATAGCAGTTGGCCCTAGCACGGGTGTCGTAATGTTCGCTACACGGGGTACATGCATTTCTTTGACTTGCACTTACATCCCTAATTTGTTGGCGGAGGACACGCATCCTTAATTGTGTTCCTGTTCGTCCTGTTTCCCAAACTAGTTGCAAGTAAAGCAATGCAGTAAGTCTTTTGACTTGCACGACATTTTATCATTTACAGTAAAAGATTCCCCACATATGTAAAAGTAATAGATCCTGGTGTAGAAAGGGGCACGCGTCACTGAATTGCTCGATCAAGAGAGATGGTTTCGATGTGTGTGAATAAAATACAGATATACATGATACAATGTATATATTTTGGTCTTGCGACTTGTGCAACCATCACGAAAGCTGTATTTTATCTAAACTAAATGTATTTTCCGTCACTCTTAACTAATATAAGGGTGTATACCAATAAGCTAATTGAATAGGCATATAAAAATGAAATATTAGATTAGTGCACTATGTAAATGAATCCCATATTGAAATAACATAAGTTAACATTACAGAAAGAAAAAAAGTCTGATAAGTTTTTAAAATTTATTTTTATTTGTAATAATCACCTTTTCTAATTTGTCCTGCATCAAGTATCTCGTTAGATCTTTTTAAATCCCTGGAACGGTGAAAAAGGAGATAACTCTCCACGTAGATTGAGAGTAATTTGATTATTGGGTGGGCGGTATCATGGCGTTAACCAATCAATGTCTTTATGGGCGGGGCTACTACACTCCGATTGAGCAATGGAAATAATTGAAGGTATTATCTTACCATTGTACCGAAAATATCGTTTATATCCAGAAAATAGTCGAAACGGTATCTCAATCTCTCAGTCATAGACAATTCTCACACTTGCGCACTGGTATTGGGGTGAACTGTTAAGATATAACAAAAGAGGAAATTAATTTACTGGAAAATTTAAGTAAGAGGGACTTTATAACCCCAGTGAAAAAAATTGATCAAGCTATAGAACTTATATAATGAGTATTGAATAACATGTTAAAAGTCATATTATCAACTGCTACATGAACTACTAGATCACACCTGGGTAAACCTACAATGATTACATAGTTGTTATACATAAAGCTATCTTTATCAATATCAAGCGCAGACTATGTTTAAATTGATCTGAAAGTGACCTTCCAAATCAAACACAATTAATAGGAAGTAGTATAAGTAGATTAAAGAAATTAAATACTGTGTGTACACTACCTTGTACAAACAAGGGATAGATCCGATTTTATCTAAAATCTACCGTGTGATATTTCCAAATACCTGATATAACGCTATCATGCCTGTTCATTATATCATTTCATATTCAAAGAGCTAGAGTCACGAAAGGTCAAAATCGGCCCATTCTTTGAATATAATGAAATTGTCAAAATTTAATCTTATGACAATGTACTTAATGAAAAAATAAAATATAGCATGGTATTGCTTCCTTTGATGGAAAGGGTTACTTGGAAAGTTGCCTTTGTATAACGTTGCGTTGGCAGACAAGATATTCCGTCATCAAAACATGTACGAGGGTTGTCTCACAATTCCGTGGACAAGCGGCGTTTTTCAATAATCTAACGTCACTGAGAAATTAAACTTTTTACAACATGAAGAGCAAACAGTTTTCAATAAAAATATGTAAAAGTTTTAATATTAACAGACATTGAATAGGAAAAATTCAGGTTTTTCATTATAGGGAACCATAAAGCGGCGCAGTGTAATAAAGAAATCGATTTAATATAATCGAAACGAAATTACAATCGCTGGGGGGGAGGGGGGGATTGTTCATCTTATTTCTGACAGTATATTTTTATAGAGGAATTTTGTTTAGATATTCATTTATATACCTGGAATTTTTTATCATTATGACGGAATATTTAAATGAATTATGATATATCGTGCGATCTAAGACGTTTCGGTGTTGGTAGGTAGTTGTCGTCAGCCCCTTCTTCCGATTTAGAGTTTGTAGATTTTCTGTCCGAAGCATAGTATTTGTATCTACATGCATTGCACAATGTGTCATGTTCATGTTTGACAGAGACAAAAAAGTGTTTTTGTAGAAAGCACTTTTTTCAACTTCATGTATCAAAGTTAATGGTTGACGCGGTTTATAATATCGTTCAGCAGCTGTCTTTACATTGCACGCATTTCTACACATCTTTGTAATAAAATGTTATAATGATTACTTATAATTAAGCTCAGCGTTTAACATTATATCGGGTATACATACTGAAATGTACAGCTTAATTTACTATACTGTATACTAATCAGGGGTGGATAGAAAGGAGATGTCACGCGTAAAGGGTGGGGGTGAATTTCTCTTTAAAATGTTTATCCAAATGGAGGTGGGGTGGGAGTTGCAACCCCCAAACCCCCTCTAAATCTACCACTGCTTTTGAATTCATTAATCAAAACCAATTAACCAATTTCATACACCAAAAAAAAAAAATTATTATATTTTTCGTAATATACATTAGATACTGCAAGATTATTTTGCATGGTGATCAAGATTGATATTTTTTCATACGCCTGAGTAATATAAAAACAAAGAAAATCATACAGAGTTTGAAAAATAAAATCTAATTAGGGTGACTGCAGATTTCTTTTGTTTTCTCATATTCAAAGTTAGTAACTCAAAGATACATTTCGAGCGTTATAGGATTTGATCACTTGACCAACTTCATGTCACATCCCAATAACATTAAAAAATGATATATTATTTCTTAAATAACTTCAATTCAAGTGATATACATTTATGGTTACTCTTACGTGTATATGTTGAAAAAAGAATACACTTACCAGAGGAGTTGAACATAGGACCCTCTGTTTACAGAAAAGGTACTTTAACCACTACAACAGCGTGACTTGTTCACACGAGGGAATAAATTATATGTAATTGTTCGTTAAGCTACACGTTATATCTATATAATATGTGTGTAACATTCAAAAAGACATTTTTGTATGATAAACATTACATTGTAAGCAAGTATTTTGACATTATCTACGAACATACAACATTAATTTCATATATATATTTATCGGCACGGCTGAGTTATATTGATATACGTATAAGTTTTACATTATGACCCCTGGGTCGAGGCCTCTGCTGGTGAACTGTTAGTCCCCGAGGGTCTCTACAGTAGCTAAGTACTTCGTTACTAGCTTGAAAATACGGATGTATATTTAATTACTGTTACAAAATTTAGAAATTCATCTGAAAATTAAGGATTATCTCCCTCATGCATAGCTCTTATCCTTGGACGAATTTGTCTCCACTTTTTTGGCACGCTGTTTTTGGCTATATTTAGCTCTAAAACTTCATAGTTACTTCGGATTTCAAACATTTCGGTTGAGCATCACTGAAGAGACATTATTTGTCGAAATGCGCATCTGGTGCATCAAAATTGGTACCGTATATGTTTTACATTATAAATAGGCTCGTCTTGTAACTTCATTCGTCTGCGAAGTCCTATATGCAGCCTATCTTTATGTACACTAATTCATTATGTTCTATATATGAGGATGGGTATTAAACATGGGAAAAAATACGATACTGTACTTTACTCATGACATCAAAATATAATTATTCGATGATCATAAAAGTTGCCCATGTACTGAGCACGGCATGTTGACGGCCAGTCCCGGCCATTTGTTTACATACATCGGCGCGGCGATCTGTCAAAACAGTGGCGGATCTGCATAGTATTCTTTGCTGATCATATGTTTACATAAAGTCAAGTCGTTAGATAATGCTATCGTATAAAGTCCGCGGATCGAATAACATGATTATGCATGTTTTTAGGAAACAAACTGTAATCACTTACTGGAAGAAAAACGTTTCTGGTGTGTTGTTTGGAAAAAAATCGTGCCGCTGAATCCGGCCCGTTTTACAGTTTTGATTTTATAAATTGTTTATATAACAACAACTATTGAATTAATTTTCGATATGAGCAAGATTACAAACCACGAAAAGTTGTATTCAGAATAATATTATGTATTCAGACAACTCATTGTCCATATATCGTCGTGGTTAACGTTCTTGCTCATAGTAAAAAAAACCTCAATACAAATGCTTGAAAATCGATAAATTCCCATGATTTTTCAAATTATGCTGAAATTGGAGCCCAATATCTTGCTAAAACAAAAGAAAATTGGACCCAAAAAAATCTTGTTACAGCAAGATTGGATAAAAATTAAAAGATTTGATCCATTGATTGTAATTTTTATACATGTGTAATTTTCAAGGAAAATGGGGGCCAGTTTTACGGGTTATGTTAATCGACTTATCTCCCTTTGATTGTATTGCGCTTCCATGGTTACGGAATTTATGTGACAGTTAAACATCAATTCATCGGCAAAATAAAAATAATACGAGAAGATAATTGGTGTCGAGTCTTTTAAATATTTTATTTGCATATTCAACATTTGAGATAAATTGGACCTATCTTTAAAAGCAGAGGCATACAATGTTGTTGATTATTGTCATCATCACAGATTTTCGACAATGATCATCAGAAATATATATTTCATTCCTCGATCATAGATGTATATGAAACTTTTCAAAATAATTGGGATATATGCTTTGAGATCCTATGTAAAAATCTATCATTTTATAATGTTTTATAAGGACACGTCTATTTTTGATATGAGAAACTATCATCATTCGATGTATAAATTATGTTTGTGAAAGACCTAAAACAAGAAATTTTCGCATGGCCACTTTCATCGAACAAATTAAATCCAACATTTATTTGTTCAGTTTTCATTTCCTTACCCATGTAAGAATTTTTAATTTGTTCGTTTAATGTGGCCAAACTGAAATTTTGAATCAAAGTTCCAAAATTTGTCATTTTTAGAGAAAAATGTGCAAACGTCACGTGTTATGACATCTACGGCACAGTTATGACGTCACACAATTAACATTTTGATATGAATACATTTACTACGATGTATATTGACAATATTTAGTGCAATATTTGTTTGTTAATTTTGATATAATTTTTTATAAATATACAGACCGATTTCGACCCTTCGTGGCTCTAGCTCTTTGCGCGACATGCATGTACACATCAATTTAGTATTCAACTGATATGTTGAGAGAGAGAGAGAGAGAATCAAAATCAGTTTACAGAAAGTGATATCATTGTACGGTTATATTAATTTTTCATTTTCATCTAATTTCAATATTAATCATGCTGGTCAGGAAATATGAGTATCTGTGTAGGTTATCATTACAAAGTATTCAACTGACATGTTGAGAGAGAGAGAGAGAATCAAAATCAGTTTACAAAAAGTGATATCACTGTACGGTTATATTACATGTAATTTTTCATTTTCATCTAATTTCAGTATTAATCATGCTGGTCAGGAAATATGAATATATGTGTAGGTTATCATTACAAAGTATATATCAATGAATATTTTATATATACATACATGAAAGAACAATTATTTTACGTTACCCTGATATTAACAGTATATTTTCTACAAAATACGAAAATACCAATGTGATATATTCTATATACCACATATTCTATACACACACACACACACACACACACACACACACACACACACACACACAGATATATATATATATATATATATATATATATATATATATATATATAACTTATAGGGTACCAATTTTGATGCATCAGATGCGCATTTCGATAAATAATGTCTCTTCAGTGATGCTCAAGCCGATATTTTGGAAACCCGAAATAACAATCAACTTAAAGAGTTAAAAGGAAAACCAGAGTGCCAAAAACTGGAGCCAAATTATATATAAAATTCTTCAGGATTAGGTCACTATATACTCCTGAAGAATTCGAGAAACTAATGGATTTTACTCAATCGGCTCTGTGATATTTTTATCATACACCTATTTGTATATTTTTTTCAATACTTTTTTAAAGGAATGTTTATATCTCAGTATCCCTTGCTTGTCTTAAGAGGCGATTAAACGGGACTGTCTTTCGGATGAGACCACAAAACAGAGCCCTGTGTCACAGCAGGTGTGGCACGATATAGATCCCTCCCTGCTCAAAGTAAAAATGTTAGCAATGTCAACGTCAAGAAATTGTAACGTTATATGACGTCAAATAGTATGTTCATTATATTGTATGTACAGTAATTCAATTACTGTCATATATTCAATTAAAAGGACATGGACACGATTTGAGTTGAACATTTTCAAATTGTATTTTTCCATTTCTGATGTTTCGAATGCTGAAAGCAATACAAGCTGTAACTGACGGTATTTTTTCAACTATCCAATTATTCACTAAATAACACATACCGGTATAACTAATATAATCCCCAGGATCTGAAGACAAATTCTGTAAAATAAACAAGGGAATATTTTTTGAGAGCACACCTACAATGAGCGTTTCGTATAAACCGCCATTGTTTCGTATACACGGACATTGCCGAACATAATCGGGTTGCTGAGACCGAGGCCATATACAAAGACGGGAACTGATGCTAGTAACTATACGTGTCGTTTGTTTTAAAATATTACGTTGTTTCATCAATGACTAGAAATACTATGTGTAAGTGTAAAAAGGTAATAATCACGCAAATGTGCCACTGAAATGAAATTTTGATTGTGAATTTTCTATAAAATTGACATGTTTAAAACTGTTTACAAATCTAACACGTGCTCAGTGCCTCTCTTTCGCTTTTTCCGAACTGGTGAACTCCAAGGTCAATGCACATCGGAGGTTACGAGCAGGAATTACTGACAGGATGACAATGATTCATGAATTAACATTTTTTGCTAATTTGACGGGTTTATTGCTTCAGATTCACTCTGATTCTATTAAATTATATATATTCAATCACATATATGTTGACTATTTGTTCTTTTATTTTTTTTAATTTATTTACCGTCAGTTACAGCTTGTATTGTTTTAACCAAGGTATTTCTAATGCTCAGCAAAAATTTTAATAGCATTTCTGGAGGTACATGAGAGATGCAGAGCTCACAATTCCATGTTATGTAAACAAGGCCCGTACCATGTTTTTAATATACGAGTAAATGTTTCAGATTTCATCATTAATATTCACACATATCTTGCACACTGATTTTGACTACGGATAACTCCGTTTCCGTAATCAGGATTATAGGGCTCACGGCGGATGTGACCGGTCGACATGGGATGCTTACTCCTCCTAGGCACCTGATCCCAACTCAGGTGTGTCCAGGGGTCCGTGTTTGCCCAACTCTATATTTTGCATTTCTTATAAGAGTTATGAAATTGATTACTGTTCGTTACCTTCACCTTTCATATCGATGTCACAAACAACGTCTTGGAAAAATATATGTTAACATTGAAATCTATAATAATGCATGGAAATCGACTTAACAATATTTACTTTTACTATATTTGTTCAAGAGAAATAATTCATATTATTGCATACAGTGCGACCAATTCCTATATGGAGTGTTTGAATAAAGTTGCAACAGACTGCAATCTGGACCTTAGTGGCGCAGCAATTAACAAAGTCATCACTGCTGTCCGAAAGGCTTTGAATCAATCGGGATGCGGTAAGCGATTAGAAGACTTTCCCAAATTATTAAATTATTAAAAATATATTTGAACTTCCTTTTAAAACAACTCAAGAATCTAAATTGCAATGGTTACAGTTTCAAATCTTACACAGAATATTTCCATGCAACTACTATTTACATAAACTTAGAATTGTTGATTCCCCAATTTGCACATTTTGCAAGAGGGATTTTGAAACTATTGATCACATATTTGTAGAATGTCCATGTGTGAAAGACATCTGGTACGGAATTGAAGAATGGCTTTGCGAAAAACTGGACAGGCATATTAGTTTTGATAGACAAGCAATTCTTTTTGGAAAATTTGCTAATAAGAATGTACACAAGGTGGAAAATTTGATAATTCTGATGATAAAGCAATATATTTTTATCTCAGAACAGTGTATCAATGAACAAAAAGTAAATATATGAATGCTTATCATTTTATTATGGCGTTTATGGGCACGACTGTATTTACAACACAAAGGAAACGGGCCGCCAGCATGATCAAGGGCAGGCCCCAACAAACAACAAAAGCATCATCAAAAGCAAATTCAACATCAACATATTCTCTTGCAAAGTCAACATTCAAAGTTCAAAAATATCAACATTCACAGTTCAAATCATATCAAAGAGTGCTTGACCCTGGGAGGTGCAGAGGTCAAACATCTCATGACCTTAACCCTGGGTGGTGCAGAGGTCAAGGACTTGTAGATTTTCACATTTCATCATAAGTTCTGACAGTGCCGCTCGTAAGCGCCACAAGTTTCCTACCTTGAATGGCAGTACTGGCAATCATGGCAGGAAACTCCGCCATACTGGAGGTGGGGGAGGAGCGGCACTTTTCTATAATAAAGCCGTACCCATAAGGACTACTGCGGAAAGTATACAACATTGTGGCATAGTATAGCTTCTAGGCCCCCTTGTAGTGTGTTTAATAGAATGGAATTCCCTAGTTTGGATAGATGAACCCCATCACTGTGTAAAAATGTGTGTTGTGGTTTGATATCTGGATATGAAATGACAGCCCCCCCCCCCCCTTCCGACTTGATTAAAGCGCTTGCAAACGAATTAAGGCGCCGGCGTGCTTCCTCCATTTTGGCCCTATTGTGGGAATATTTCCATTCAATGCGCGGTAGAACGCAAGACCATATAATCCTAGCATTGTGAAAATTTGTTTTTATAAATTTTGTAACTTTTTTAGTCTGTAACCTCAATTTTCTTACGGATGTACGGCCTAAATAATTCCCACCGCAATGTAGTAGAATGTCGCTTGGCTGCGGACCAAATCTACTTAAGTATTTTAATTTATTGACGACCTGCATAAGAGCTAGACCGCTGTAACCCTGCCACCATAAAGATATATTTACCCTACCGAGATTCAAACCGCAACCACCAGGTCTAAGTAGAGCTTCTGTTTGTGCCCACTTTAATATTGAGGAGCCCACCAACCAAACGATTTGACTCTCTACAAAATAAATGAACTTGAAAATTACAACTTTGGTATACGGATGTATGATTTATAACAGCTAGATCGCCATCTACCAGATTTCTGAATGACATCGGATGAAAACCCCTTGATTGCTAGTTCCGTACTCGCCCCAATCCTAAAAGAATGAGTTTTATACTTGCCTGGCAATTGAAGTACTTTAATTGCTTTTGACAAAATAGCAGTAAATTGGTATCTGGTCAATGGGGACGAATCGAAATGGCAGAAAAGGGGGCCCGAGTCATTAGGGCGAACATTCAGAAAAACATCCATATGATAAAATGGGCATGTCGAATCTCCTACCCTAGGAATGTTAAGTACTGAACCCTTGCCCACCTGGTCAGTCTTAGAATATGTAATGGTTAAACTTATTGAGCCATTTGCTCTGTCTAGTTTAATATCACCTCTTTGTACAACTCTTGCTGTTGAACTGCGATCGCTAACTAATTCGCCTACCCTGAGCAGCCCGTGAAAAGCTAATGAGAATGCAGCGGAAAACAAAGCAGACTCGTAGACATTACTACAAATACATGGAAGCACCTGAAATATTCTAGCTAAGATATGTTTTGTTATTGGAAGCCTGCTATCTGGAGTATGCCTCAAACGTTTCATACCTTGCACAAGTTTAACAACCAAAAATTCAGAAGTAGGATCATAAATCCCTTGCAATTTGCAATAATATGACAAGACAGCCATGTATGAGCGGGCTGTGGAAAAAGCTAAACCCCTGATAGATAAATTTAACATGAATTGAACTATTGAAGCTAAGTTGGGTGGCCAATTTGGACTGATCCGGTTTTCTGAACAAAACTTGTAATACGCCTGGAGACCTGCATTGTGAGCTCTGTGTGTGTTTTGTGATAATGAAGCTTCTAATAATTTGTTGAATTCAAACTGGAGATGAGGTTTGTGAAGGAGGAGGGGATTGTCAATGGAACTGGATCTGTTTCCGGCGCTGCATAACGAAATATTTCCCACTGCTTGCGAGAAATAGAATCGGCAATGATGTTAAGTTTTGTGGGAATATATTCTGCACGGAATAAAATGTTATACTTCATGCATTTCAAAACAAGGGGTCGAACCAGGGACATAACCAATTTGGATTTTGAGGACTGCTTATTTAAAATTGCTACAAGGGCTTGATTGTCTATATGAAGTATGATTTTCTTGTTGGCAAACTTATCGGCCCATAAATAGACTGCCAATACGACCGGTACGTTTACACCCATGAGCCTTTTGAGCAGCAAAAATAAAATCATCGATATAGTGATCAACCGAATCAAAGCCACATTGATCAATTGCCAACCAATTCAAAACGGTGGCAAATTCCTCAAAAACTTCACAAGATATAGAACATCCCATGGTCAGACATTTATCAATGTAATAGTTATTGTCAAATTTGTAACCCAAAAGATCAAAATCCCCAGGATATATGGGTAAAAGTCTAAATGCGGATTTTTTGTCACATTTAGCAATAAATGCTCCCTTACCAAAGCGAGCTATCATTTGGACGACTTCATCAAATGAAGTATATTGGACTGAAGTCTCATTGGGGTCTATGAATGCATTAACGCTGCAGTGGTCAGGGAAGGATAAATGAGTTATGAGCCGCCATCCTGAATTATCCCCCTTTTGTACCACCCCTATTGGCGAAATACGAAGATTGGAAATGGGCAACTCTTTGTATGGACCACCAATCCTGCCCAACTCGATTTCCTTACAATTTTTTTCTTTAACCTCCCAGTGGTGTTCATATGCTGATATCAAGTTGTCCGATTGTATATGTAACCTAGGCCCCAAATAATGTAACTGAAATCCCTGGGTAAATCCTAGATATAATTTGTTTGCCACTGCTCTATTTGTATATTGATCTAAGTATTTCTTTAAAACTGAAACTCTAATTGGCGTTTTGCCTAAATCCCAAATTTTGTTGGTTTTGAAATCGATTTCTTGGGCGCGAAGAAATATTCGGCCCTCTATAAGTGAATGATTGATTTTGTTGCCCTCTGAAAGTGGGTGCTGAATTTGACGCCGAAAACTGATATTTCCCCGGGAAGCGAAAATTGTTGAGGGACTTGTGTCCATTTGCTTGCGGTTGATGAACCCCTGGACAGTGCATCATGGCATGCTGCCCATTACATCGCAAGCACATATGATCATAAAAACAAGGAAATTTGCTACAAGATCCTTTGAAGTTGAAATCATAACATTTCCCTGAGGCTGCCGGGGCTTGTTTCAGACTCAGAGTATGAGTTTCCACAGAAGATGGGGTCATATACATAAGCCAGAGTTCCGCGTCGATCTCCCCCCAAGAGCTACCGGGGTTATTGGCCTTGCGAAGGCGGTACTGAATATCATACTCATACCACCACTTATAACCCCTACCAGCCCCCATTCTTACTGTTTGAATGTACTTAAGGAGGTCAATGGTTTTAGCCGGGTGTGCCTGCAAGTAGATTGCTGCAAAAATCAACATGACATCTGTCCATTTTTCTATAGACTCTATACGTTTAGGTGTTGAGTCCTTAGTTACTATTTCCCCGAGGTTATTCATGACGAGTTTTTTCTCTCTCTCCCCCCCAGCTTTTGGTGGCAACAGAGAGACTAAATCAATGTACTGACCCTCAATAATTTTCTGCCGAATGGCTTGCACAACATGCATACCTATATTGTTAATGGTGCCGGTAAATCCATCGCCACTTGAGAATTCTGTAGGCCTATCGAGGACAACTCCACACTCTGAGGTACAGCTGCCATGGCTAAATTAACCGGGCTCGTAGCTGACATCTGAAGCTCTCCTTCCTGACCCGACTCGGCCATAGTGCGTAGTGCGGGACCCTGACTCGGCATCTCTGTAGGGGGGAGGGGGTTGATACCGCCGCCTTTGAACTTGCCGACGACTTGGCCTTCGACCTCTGTGTCCTTTTTATTTTCCGAATTGGAGGCATACTCACATGCAATGAAAATAATTATGTAATGATTTAATTGCCTTAAAAAGTATCAATTATTGTATTATGAATTTAGTTGATTAAGTTGCCTACTTTAATTAAATTATCTAATCAAAATGGCTACCCACGCTAACACTCGTGACACAACGGGCCTAATGTTTCAATTAAAAATCTATCAACATCGGGGTGGAATTTACATTTAAATTCTTGGTACTACGTTTAAAATTGCAATTAATCAATCAAGAAACAATTGCATTAACTCTTGGATAGAAATTCAACCAACTTTGCACCTAATTTTACAGACAAAAAACCTTTGATTTCATCACCGACCTGCTATGATGCTGTAAGTTTGGGAAAGGAAGAGGCAGACAAAGCGCCGCCGCTTATATATAGCGCAGGGGGAAATAATCAGAATGGACTTCGGTGCATTAGACAAACGGGGAATAACTGCGTATTGTACTGTCTTCGATAAAACCATCTGATTCATATGCGAGTTAGATGTAAGTAATATTAGTAAATTCTCAAGTATAAGCAAATTAAGTATAGATGCATCCCAAAAAAATTATCATTGATAGAATTAAAGTTGAAAAACTTTTGTTGTTGAAAAACTGCAGGTATAGGGAGTTTGAGAGATACTGGCAAAATATTTATGATAAATTATGATTGTATTAAAAAGTTGGGGTTTTTTTTTTTTTTTTTTTTTAACCTAAGATTGTGTTTTATGCCCCCTTTGTTTTATATGTTTTCTTTCTTTCTTTCTCTCTTTCTCCTTTATATTTATGAAAATGTCTTTTGCATATGAATATTGATGATATTATTGTGTAGTTTAAATTACATATATGTATATAATGTAAAAGTCAAATAAAAAATCAAACAATAAAAACAAAAAGTCCGAGTCATTCTACTTTCATAGTTTGTAAGGTACAAAATATGCGGGTCTCTGATACACAGTTGAATGCATGGTTTTAGTTGATACAGAAAACCCAAGGATGTAATCTACATTCAAGGAAAATGGAAATACAAAAACTGGTTATCATAAAAAAAAATATGGGAGTTATAGATCAACGTTTGCTGCTTTCCTTAAATATATATTTATTTTTATTTTTTGTATTAGGAAATGGTGCCAGTGGATCAGTTTACAATATCGTGGCCTTTGTTGTAGGAGTTTGTCTTCATAGACTGTTATAAATATCATCATAACGTCGAGCGTTTTTGTGAACAAATCTCACAGTACAAATATACTCCACTAGTTTGTACTTACCGTTCTATTATATCTAAGTCAAACAATTATCATTTTTGCTTATTTTGAACGTGTACAGTACAAATTGCTAGATAGAACATTCATATGCAAACATTGTCAATTAATCATGTATATGTAATTTCAAGTCTAGCATAACATTTGCAAATTCAATTAAGACAGGTGATTGATCTATAGACATTGACAATTTATCACTTTCTTGTATACTTCGAACATTTTTCTTCAGATAGTTGTTAATTTCACAACGTTGTATCGGTATTGTAATATAGTATGCATATTCTATTTACTCACATTTCCGCATTGATTATACTTCTACATAGACATTGTTCTATCAAGGCAGATAGTGACGAGTGTGATTTCATTTTCGTATGCAAGAATATGAATAAAATGCCGACAAATATGCACATTCTGTTTTATTTTCTGAGCCTGCATCAGACAAGTATATTTCTATCTAAATTGCTATTTTCTGTCACCCTTAATTAAAGGTATACACCAGTCAGTGAATGAAATATTATATAAGTACACGGTATAAATGAATACCATCTTGAAATGACGTAAGTTAACATTACAAAGAGAAATAAGTCTTAGGATTATTTCTTCCTTTATTTTTTATTTGTAATAATGACTTTTACAAATCTGTGCAGCATAAGGTATCTCGTTAGATGCTGTTCGATCCCTGGAATAGCAAATATGCGATATCAGTACGTATTTGTTCAGAAGAACTTGATTGATGGGTAGGATATATATCATTATAACAACCAATGAATGTCGTTATGGGCGGGGTTACTGTATTCTGATTGAACCATTGAAATGGGTTAAGCATTATGATTGAAGGTGTTATCTTAACATCGTATCGAAATCCAGAACATAGTCTCTCTATCTCTCACATATAGACCACCGTAAACCTTCAGGTAACGGGGTGTGTTATTAAACATATAACCGGGGAAGGCGTTGATTAACAGAAATAAGAAGAATGAATTTCAATGCGTCAGTACATTATACATACAATGCATATGCATTTATACAGAAGTTGCATGGACATCTGAATTAAAAAGAATTCTGGTCTATGCTTTGATAAGTGATCAATCAGCTGTGTTCAATGTCTCGGGAAGACATGGACCACAATTGGTTGCTGATGGTGATTTATCTCCGTTAATACATGTTCTTGCACGTGCGTTAGTGTGTATGAATTACAACACGCGCTGTTTACACTTTTTTCTATAGATTGAAACCAAGTAAGGAGAACTTTTTAACTCCCTTAAAAATTCTAGCAAACTAGTAACAGAGATAGACTACTGTGTTACGATTGTTAACATGAAATTATATTCACCCAAACTGCATAGTTATTGATGTTATCAGACAAATGTAAAAATAGTTCACATCAGATTTAAGGTTTTAATAATTATCAAATCACCTTAACTAAACAAGACCCTATAGCATGAGTATCCAATGAAGTTTTATATTCATTACATAAACAAACAAATCAATGGGAGGTTAATTATATATCAAGTGATAATTACGAAACATATCAATTGACAATTGTTGGTTAGTTGTTATACACAAAATGAAGCTACTTTATCAATAACAAGCTCAGACAATGTATGAAATTGATATGGAAATTACCTTCGAAATTAAACAGTTAATAGGAAGTAGTATAAGTAGATTAAAGAAATTAGACGCTGTGTGTACAAACACATGATGCACATTATCTAGAATTCATCATACGTTGTCATGTTCGTTGAGTATATCATTTTATATTCAAATCCGTATGACGGGTGTTATACACATCAATTAAAAATCCAAGCGTCGTTTATCACTGCTCCTCAGAGAGAGAGGGAGAGAAAGACAGAAAGAGAGAGATAATGATAGATTCACACACGGAGAGAATGATATATTCAGAGAGAGAGAGAGAGAGAATGATACATGTATATTCAGGGAGTAAGCGTCGTCTTGATCTACATGTATGACATGGTAAGACGTGTTCAAAATATATAGGATACTGTATAGATGACATTGAAGGATGCGTGATTCTATTCAGATACGGAAGTCCAGATGATGCGTGATTCTATTCAGACACGGAAGTCCAGATGATGCGTGATTCTATTCAGATACGGAAGTCCAGATGACAGTGCAGCTCATTTAACTTTTTCAATTCAGGCTATAATTTCTTCTGTTTTTAAAACAAACAAAAAACACTAACCAGAATTTACACTTACAAAATAATTAGATACAAAAAGTTGTTTTATTCTGACATACATTTTTCATTTGTTTCCATTCCAATAAAATGAGTCAAAACAATATTTCAATAAAACACTTTACTTTTATTTTACCTTTGATGACTTACAAATCATCGAAATGTCGGAGAAACAGATATTTTTATTTAATTTATGATTTACTGCAATGGCGTCATTGTACATTGGACAGGCCATAATAGAGCGATATTTGTGTTGCCACATCGTTGTCGATCCCAGGGTTTTCCCCACAATGCTGTATAGCCATAACAATTCCACACGTGATATACGATTTTTATGTTATCTTAGACTTCGTTATCAGACACGTGTTAAGACAAGACTATTGCGAAATTACTGAAATACAAGCTATTTATAAGAAGGTGAGGTGTCAAAAATCAAACACACTATATCCATTCAAGAGGTAAGAATCCATCCTGTTTGAACGTTCAAGTTTTTATCACAAAGTATACCTATTTTGCAGAAGAAAAAAAAAATTATAAATTTATCACTAAAACGTTTCGATATTGGAAAGAAAAAATTAGCCTGCGACATTTATTGTATATTTAATCGATGCTTTATGCTATTGATAAAATTCTCTGTAATGTGTTTCTTCTTTTATAGGAACAAAAGAAAAGAAAATGCCCAGATTTTCCATCACTACTACTCTAGCGTGTCTGGCGTCAGTCTGTCTATGCCTGCAAGGTAAGATGTGGTTTGGATACTGTTTTTATATTGTTCTGTTTATTCGAATTGATAAATATTTTTATTCTGTATATTATATACAAGTATTGTATCATTTTGGTAATTGACTTTATTTTCGCAAAAGTTGAAATAGGAAATAAATAATAAATAAATAAATGTATCAAATGTTTTATCTAAATTTTATGACAGGTGCAAATGCACAGGATTGTGCAACTCCCAAACTACAGACCTGCGCTACAAACTTCGCGGCAGCGGCAGCTGCAGCGGGTCAGGATAAAACAAAAATATGCAGGTTAGGAGGCTTCAATTTTACTGCATGAACATAATAATTTACGAATTGGTGGTGGGAATTTAAATGGAAAATATTTTAAGTGCGAGTATATAAGTAATTTAAAATGTATATTAAACAACTAATGGCCATAAAACATTGGTTGAAGAGTAAATTCGATATTCATTATAACTGGATGGTTTACCCATATACGGAATATTAAATTGTGTGATATACGAAATAATATGATATTGTTTTTACCGTATTTCTTTCAAAGGACAATAATGATAACAAACTATTTTTTGAATTGAATATTTCATGTAAACTTCCAAGTACTCTTATTTCCGAATTAATGGAAAACATTCACGATCTCAATGTATATAGAAAAGTTTGGGGAATAAGAAGTTAACATCGGTAAAACTATTTTGTAAAAAAGATCGTATCGATATATTATCAAACATTATTAAAAACAAAAACAAAAAAACCCAAGTATTTTATTGTTATATACAGTGCCGCCAATTCCTATTTGGATTGCGTGAATAAAGTTGTTACTGACTGCAAACTGGACCCCAATAGTAGTTCCATTATAAACCAGGCAATCACCACTGCCAAACAGGAATTGGCTCAAGCCGGATGCGGTAAGTGACTTTCAAATTTCTAAATGCCCAGCATGTAGTTGCTCTACATAATGGTACACTCAGTGTCTTTAATATACATGGTTTTATAATTTAAGACTCCAAATAAGAACGAAACTAGCCAGGGGAAAATCGTTTACATACCCCGATATGAAAAAAAGTATTTTTAAGCAGATATATGTGAAAGTAAATAACCATATGTCATTTAATGCATAGGTATTTTGAGTATCCTGCAATATTTGACAATAGATGTAGATATGTCTAATGGTGAAAAAATAAACTATTTGTCTTCTAAACACCCTGTACAATTTTATTTCTCACTAGATAAACCCATTAAAGGCCATTTTCATCGTACGTTAGTCGATAATTTAGACACTAGTAGAGCACATCCTTTAAATTGGCACGAGTGCGACTCTGACTTGTACTGTTTTAGAATATGTTTAGTAATGAAAGTGACATGTCACCGTCAATTGGATCGTACTTTTGTTTTGCATCTTTATCTAAATTGGAACTATTCATACATATGTATATCCTCTTTTCAAATCTTAGAAATAACATGATTATATACAGGTAAACTCGCAACATATATTAAACATGATTGCCATACTATTAGGAACTATCTATATATTCTCTATTCAAATAAACAAATAGCATGATTATGCTGTAAATGTCAATGTGTGTTTATTTTTGTAATAGGAAATGGTGCCAGTGGATCGGTTTACAGTGTCGTCGCCATCGTTCTAGGAGTTTTCCTTCACAGGCTGTTTTAGAAATAATCACAACTTCGAGCGTTTTAATGAACAAGTTTGTACTGAGTTTTACAGTGTGTTTCACTTTTTTATATATAAAAAAATATTATTGGTCGCATGCTTCTATGTTTAAACTGGTACAATTGATGTCAATTCATAATAGAAAACAAATCTGTAATCTGGGTAAATTTTTAAAAGGTGCTTTACTCTTACGATCTAGCCAAACTATCGTCTAATGTATATGCTGGTTTTTGTTGGTTTCTTTTTTATGTAAACTTGTCTTATAACTCTCTTCATGTATGTCCATCCTCTAATATTCACTCCACTTTTCATACTGTATACATCTTTTTTGTTTATACTTTGTAATTGAATATGTATTATGCTGATGAGCCGTAAGGCTTAAAGCCAATAAACAATACAATACAATACTTAAGTAATTGTCTTTTTTCTCAATTCGAACGTGTAGTATACGAACTGCAAGATCGAACATAGTGACCAGCGATTTATACATATTTTTTGTATTCATAAATATATATTTATATACAATTATTATTTGTTTTGATTTTTTGTGCCACCATCACGACCACTGTATTTCCATATAAACTATATTGTAATTTATTTCCCGTCACCCCTAAATAATGGTACATACCCGTAAGTTAATTAAATAATCAAAATAAAAAAAAGTAGATGAATACACGGTATAAATGAATTCTATGTTGAAATGGAATAAGTTAACATCACAAATAGAAATAAGTCGTTTAAAATATTTCACTTCATTTATGTGTATTTTTAATCATCAACATTACAAATATGTACCGCATAAAGTATCCCGTTAGATCTTCTCTAGAACACCATCTAACTGATAACAATCCGCGTTGGTTCAGAAGAATGTGATTGCTAGGTATTAGATATATCATATAGTCAGCCAATCGATGTAGTTCAAGGCGGAGCTACTGTATTCCGATTGAGCAATTGGAATGAATCAGACATTACAAATGAAGGCGCATTCTTCGTATCATACTAAAACGTCACTTCATGCCCAGAAAATCGTCGGCATGGACTATTTATCTCTCCCTCATAGACCATCCTCAAACTTGTCTGCTGGTATTGGGCTATGTTGTTAAAACAATAATCGGATAAGAACTTAATTTATAGCAAGGGAAGAAAGAGAATGAATGTAGATACTTTCATACTTCAATAGTGTTTATACAAACATGAACGGGAGTAGTATAAGGCGTCCCGATAGGGGGTTCAACTGAGTGCACTTTTTATGCAAATGAGGTCAAGTAAGGGCGTTTTTGATTGGTCAAGCGGTGTCGGGGTCAACGGAGTGCACTAGGACGGGGTCAACCCCAGCAGGGGTTGTAGAGCGGGTGAATAGGCTGGCCTATGGCCGCTGGTCTATGATGCGGTACTTTCGCTTTGAGTTCCTGGAAAAGGAACCTGGAGGTATTTTTCTGAAAATCGGTATAAAATCCTGTGTATTCCTGTGTATTTCTATGTATTCCTGTGTATTAAATCTAAAGAATAACACAAGGTTTTAAGTTGACATGTTTATTAAATAAACAATTTAATTAATTTAGAGTGTTATTGACGTTGTAGAAAAACCTGCTTTTCTATGACGTCACAATAAGTATATAAACGCAATACACAATTCGCGTTTTCACTTTCATCACCATGTCTGAGCGAATACCTAACGACTTACGGAATAGCAGAAATGGGCTCCCACTAAAGAAGAACAGTGGTTGAAAGTTTACACATTTATTAAATGAACACACATTTATCAAATCAACAATTTATAAAGTCCCTAGAAACACAGCACTTTCGTTTTCATTTCTCGGAAACGCGGCTATTTTCTGAAAATCGCTTTGACTTTGTTTTGTAAACAATGAGCTCAGCAATTCGGTAGTTCTATATAACATGCAAAGAGTTTATGCATATGTTCACTAAATTGTGTGGTTTGAGTCAGATCTTTCTGCATTAGGCCTTTATTTTGTATTGAATCTTATGTGATTGATTGATTTTTTATTGTTGAACTGGAGAATGTTTCACTCATAAGGAGACGTCATTACTGCCCGTGAAGGACTTCAAAATTTAGGCCTATGCTCGGCGCTTACGGCCTTTGAGCAGGGAGGGATCTCTATCGTGCCACACCTGCTGTGACACGGGACCTCGGTTTTTGCGATCTCAACCGAAAGACCGCCCCATTTAGTCGCCTCTTACGACAAGCAAGGGGAAGTGGGGACTTATTCGAACCCGGATCCCATATAGTTTTACGCTAAATATTTAAATATAATTCATTTTTACTCTAGAAGTACTTTGGACCTAAACTCTATTATGGATATAGCAGAACAGTTTTATAGTTATGAAAACAACTATCTGTGCACTTCGCACCCTATGAGATTACAACGAAAAAGTACGTCACGACGTACATCTTACAATTCATGTCTATATGTTGTCGTTATATTGACAGGTGTTATCAAGTGATAAGCCGTATACGTGAAAAAAAAATTCTTGTCAAATAATATATTATTTCAATTTCGTATCAAATCGCTCAACATTTTTATATTTGCGCGAAGGTCATAATTCATATTGTGACCTTGAAATCGCCCCTCTATTTTCTCCCGATCATCACTACGTTATGTAAGGAAATCTAATTTACATAATTATTGCGAGCAGTGTGTAAAGGGGTAACGATATACGGTGTATGGTGGTGTATAAAGTGTATATGTTTATATTCCTGTTACCAAAGGAAGGGTTAGGCCAAACTTCTGACACCTAAAGAAACCCCCCTTTCCCCATCTGATTATGTCTAACATACTCTTGAAAATGAAAAAGAGTATCCTGCATTAGATGCATTTTAAACTTCCTTTTATCGGAGCACTTGCTCTCTCTATAGATCTGGGTTTTTACTATATCAATTATCTTCTTCTTTTTTTAAATATAGGAAGTCTCATAATTGTTCATGAAAAAGTGAAGATAATGAACAATCTTATAATGATTACACAATTGAGAGTAGGGTAAACACGGATCCTTGTTAAAGTAAATATGAGTGGTGGCAACTGCGGTGCCAGTAGTCGTGTTCATGAGAATGTGAGGGGTGGTATGTGGTACATAATTGGTGGTATATGATGTTAACGAAAATTTGAGTGGTGTTATGGTGGTGAAACATGCAAACTAATAACGCTAAATCAATCTCTAATTAATATTATGGAAAGAAATGCAAAATTAAGGACCTACATAGGTGATAGTGTGAGTAGTGTTAAAGAAACCCTAAGTCATGGGAACTGGTGTGGCAATAGTGAGGAGTAGGTGTTATTTACCGTATAAGTGGTAGTGTGTAGTGTACAAGTGGTGGTATGTGGTGTTAATAAAATGTGGGTGTTAGTATGGTGGTGACACACGCAAACTAATAACGGTAGATCGATCTCTTTCATCAATATTGTTATGCAAAGAAATGCATAACTTTGGACCTATATGGGTAGTGATGTGAGTTATGTTAAAGAAGATGTAAGTGATGGTATCTGGTGTGCCAGTAGTGGTGTACAGTTGGTGGTATGGGGTGTATAGGTGGTGTGTAAGTGGTGAATAGGTGGTGGTATGTGGTGTATAGGTGGTGGTATGTGGTGTTAATGGAAATGTGAGTGATAGTATGGTGGTGATATATGCAAACTAAAAACGGTAGATCAATCTGTCATGCTAAGAAATGCAAAACTATATAGGTAGTGTTGTGAGTAATGTTAAAGAAGATGTAAGTGATGGCATCTGGTGTGGCAGTAGTGGTGTACAGGTGGTGGTATGGGGTGTATAGGTGGTGTTTGAGTGGTGTATGGGTGGTGATATGTGGTGTTAATGGAAATGTGAGTGGTAGTATGGTGGTGTTAATGGAAATGTACGTGGTAGTATGATGGTAATACATGCAAACTAACAACGGTATATCTATCTCTTTCGTTGATATTGATATGTAAAACTATCAATTCTCAGACCTGTATAGGTAGTGATGTGAGTAATGTTAAAGAAGATGTAAGTGATGACATCTGATGTGTCAGTAGTGGTGTACAAGTGGTGGTAAGTGGTGGTATGTGGTGTATGAGTGGTGTTAATGGAAATGTGAGTGGTAGTATGGTGGTATTAATGGAAATGTGCGTGGTAGTATGATGGTGATACAATGTACATGCAAACTAATAACGGTAGATCTACCTCTTTCGTTGATATTGATATGTAAAACTATCAATTCTCTGACCTGTATAGGTAGTGGTGTGATTGGTGTAAAAACAAAAACAAAAACAAAAAACCGGTGTTAAAACACATGTGTTAGCATCCGATGTGCCATTAGCTGTGTGTAAATGGTGTTTATGGAAATGTGAATGGTGGTACGTGGTGTATAAATGGTGGTATGTGGTGTTAATGAAAATAAGGGTTGTGGTATGTGGTGTTAACGAACGTGTAGGTAGAGTGTGTGCGATGTTAACGAAAGTATGAATGGTAGTAGTTGGCTGGTTATTTCACAATTTTCACCCTTATTATACACCACTTGTGGATGAAGTACTATGATTAATGGTTATTACCCCCTAGTAGCGAGGGCTCTTTAGCGTGCAAACGCCTACCGCCATAGGGCCTTCCGAAAGACCCGTAAATGCAGTGCATTTGGAGGGCCAATCACTACCAATGTTTACGTCTTAGGTTGGCGATGGCATGAGGAGGATTCGAATTCATGAGCTTCCTGTTAGGAAGCAAACGCTCTACCATTGAGCAATGCGACCGGTAATTGCGTGGTGGTGGTGGAAGTATATAAAGAACCTAAAAGCCAGGAATTATTCGTTTACTTGCATGACAATCTGAGCAGTGTTTATATACTTCCACCTGAAGTGTGTCACAGTCTGTATAATGGAATGATAACGTGTTGTAAAGTTCTAACGAGATACAAATGGAGTTTATCATTTTGGTTCGTGGATTTATCAGAATAAAGAGAATCTTATATTTTCGGTAAGTGCACATCTCCGATACCTGCTGAGTAGACGTCCGTATTTGACACGTTTGTTTTTTTTGTTTTTTTTTGGCGAATATGCCATGTGCATTACATATTATGCATATGCACTGGTCGAGTTCACCTAGAAAAATCACTCAGGTGTGACAATCACATTTGGGGTATACACGGGTAGAGTAAATTAGGCTACCTGAGAGAAATATGGCGGATAAGATGAGAAAGGTATACGTATTTATTAGTTCATGTCAACAGAATGAGAGAGTGGCGTAAAGACACGGCCCCTTGGACATACCAGAGGTGGTATCATGTGTCTAAGAGGAGCAAGCATTCCCTGTTGTCCCGTTACACCCATCTTCGGCCCTGTAATTTTGATCAGGTAAACAGAGTAATTTGTATTTAAAACCAAATAGCAATTTTAGACAAAGGACTAATACGGAAGTTCCGAGTTCCCCAAGAGTTATTTCCCTTTGTCGAACTCTTCCGTAAATTATGACGTAAAATATGATGACAGTGGGTACAATTGCTAATTACTATCGTTGTATTATTTCTTAAAAGATGTTATCCAGAGTTTCTGAGACCATCCTATCTCAGGGAAAAGGCAACTTTAGTGAGTTTATGAGTATTGGATAACAAAATGGCTCAAACAAATATTGTTAATTGCCATCTTTCTTTGATAAAAGCGTCACTCATGTAGAAGAGGAAACGAATAATGATTTAATAGCCAATTTGATGATCTTATTCAAACAAATTATGCTTGATATGGCCAGAATATGCATACCAGTGATTGATATAAACAAAAGTTACGCTTTTATTACATTAATCGTACGTAATCGTTATGTACAATGCCAGTCTACGATATAATGTATACATTGTGTACCCACCATACGTCATCAAATGCGAAAGAGTTCGCCAAAGGGAAATAACTTTTGGGTAACTCGGAACTTGCGTATTGGTATGAAGCATCTCACTTACTGACCTATGTATGGCTAAGGCTGGTAATGCCTTCCCGGATGCGGATGTTTTGTTCTTAAAAGTTTACCAGAATAACCTTTTACTTTATGAAGGAACAATTATCTCCCGTCTTGAATGCCTTAAAGCTGACATGAATTCTGAAATATATACACATTTGTCATCTTACCCACCATCTTTCGTTCAGATAGCCTATTTTATTCTACCCGTATTTACCCAAATGTGATTGTCACACCTGAGTGATTTTGTAGTTAGACTCGACGAGCAGCAATCGCAATTCAACAAACTGGGCGACACTGACACAGGAGGAGAATACCCTGCAGCATTCCAAAAAAAAAAAAAAAAAAAAAAAAAAAAATCACGAAAAAGCAGAACTCGTTTGTTAAATACTTGTAGATCAGAATAGTAGTAGTTCAGTTCCCTTGCAAAGCCGGAAAGTTTAATAAAATTCAGATCAAGCGTTGTTTCTCCTTTGTGTCAACACATCGTTGATGGTCACATGGCTAAAATAAGCAACACTGATTTGTTCCAGACCGAATCTTAGAATAATTTAGAAGTAGTACTTAGAGAACAACATATATAATTGTCGCTGTAAAATAAATTACATGTAGCCATATAGGAATAATTGATCGAAGGAAAATGTATTGTTTCTGTAAAATGAGTAACATACAATTGTACAGAAAACAATCCACAGAAAATATGGCCCTCTAAGTAAAAGAAATCCTATAATATATCATATACTTTGTAACACAAAGGTTACTATTTGTATATAATACGTACATTTACATCTAATATAGGGAAATCTTTAAAACATTTCTTCTCAAAGACAATAGTCAGAAAAGTTCAATCTTACATGAAAGCTTCCTGACTTAGTGCAGATTCAGTTTGTTAGTGGAAACGCGCATCTGGTGCATCAAAATTGGTACCGTATAAGTTTTACATTAAATAGATAGGGATTATGAGATTGATCACTGTTCCTTGCATTAACCGGAACTAGTTATGAATTGTAGTTGTCTTATATTAACCGGAACTCGAAATGAATTGTAGATTCCTTACATTAAACGGAACTAGCAATGCTTTGTAATTTCCTTACATTCGCTGGAACTAGAAATTATTTGAAGTTTCTTTACATACCTTTGCGAATCTTGTTTAGTGCACAACACTATGAAAGGTGAAGATAACGAACAGTGATCAATCTCATAACTCCTACAAGCAATACAAAATAGAGAGTTGGGCAAACACGGACCCCTGGACACACCGGAGGTGGGGTCAGGTGCCTAGGAGAAGTAAGCGTTTGAAATATCAAGGAAATTATTTGACCTCACATTGAAAGCAGCGGGTTAAGTCGAATACTATTTGACCTTTGTCTATGTCACGACAAACGACCTTTTTTTAAACCAAAATGCTTGATTATAAATTGAGAAAAAAAATTAAAAACATTCTATGCATGTTTGAATTATTGAACTGCATTTTTCACAAGGTATATATGAAAACCCTAGGGTAAATTCACAGTGGAAAACTGGCAGAAGAGTTAATTTCCAAATGAAAAAAAACAAACTTGATACATTTCCTTTATTAAAAATGTAGACTTCTCGTCACAACATTTCATTAAATCTAGATAATGATGACTATCAAAATTTTAGGAAGCAATCAACAGTTGTGATCGAGAAGAGAGAAGGAGAAAATTTCAAGTGTGAGATTGTATTTGATGAGACTGATATGACAATGGTACCAGAGCCAACTGTCAAACAGCACTCCAGCCAGCAACATTTTCCTCTTGTATTTTTTGACTTGGAATCAACAGGATTAAGTTTGTTACTTTTTACTACCTGCCCAATATCTAAATTGATTGTTCAGTTGAGAAAAGAAGTTCTTAAATGAATACATGTATTATATTTTGGTGTTAATTCATTTTCCAGCTAGAGATTCTCATATTACACAGCTGTCGTGTGTGGTGAAGAAAAATGTTCCACCTATACCTTTCCAAAAATACCTATCACAGTAAAAGCCTCAGAAATCACAGGAATCGAAATTGTCAATGGAAATATGTTTAACAAAAATATAGAAGTCAAGCCTTTCAGCAGGAATGGATGCTCTGCTTAATTTTGTTTCAAAATTTTAAACTAAAGTAATTCTGCATTTACAATGGCAGTGTATGAATGTCAACAATATACAGAATGTTTATTGTATACTATACCCAATTTAACATTTTCTGTTTATGAGAGAGAGAGAGAGAGAGAGAGAGAGAGAGAGAGAGAGAGAGTTGCAAGAATTGGAAAGTAACTGCAAAAATCATGTGCAAATTGCATCAGTATTGATGTGAACGGTGGTGAATTTGTTCTCTGAATTTTGATACATTTAATGTACCAAATGAAATTATCCTAATAAATTTCCATTTCAAATGAAAATGATTAAATTTCCACACAATGTGGGTTTTTTTTTTTATTCATTAGAATACATCAAAGTAAGTTATAATTAAAAATAAGTTTAAAAAGAACTGTATTTTAGTTTTAAGAAAAAATGATGGAGAAAATTGGAATTAGACTGCTTGAAAACTCTAGTTCACTAGTTCACTAGTTCGCTAGTATGTGATTGTTGCTTTAAGAAAGATTTCAAAGCATCATAGCAAATTATAACTAATATTTTGCTTATAACACTAATAAATTTTGATATTGTAAATATAGTCGCTTTAAATGAATGTAAAATTTGAATTTGAAAAAAAAATCTCATTATTTTAAGTAAAATTACTTTCTTAAGTGGGTGATGACCTGCATTTTTTTCTTTGCAGAATAAACTATATTGCATACCTCGTATTGTGCAGATGAGTTGTTCTAGATATCTTTTCTTTGCATCAACAGTGACATACGTCACAAATCGAATGGCACCAGGGATATCGCCGACATCTGTATCTACCAACACTGGAATCAATCTAATTTTCTTATCTCTTAAAAACGCATCTAAAATGCTCAGAAGTTGCAAAGTAAATGTTTTGTCATAAAGGGCTTCTTTGGTCATGATTGCAATCGTCCAGTAACACTGGTCTACGGCGCATTCCATGGTATCAAACTGCCTATGCCCGATCTGTCCATCCTCATAAAACTTTACACCTTCTTCTTCGAGGCGCTTTACAATATCATCTCTTGTTGTCTTGCTTGCGCCAGACGGATGGTAAAACAAAAACACTTCTTTCTCATAATGAGCAGGTTCTTTTGAGCTTAGTCTGTCCAATGGTCTCTCTATCTGATTTGCATAAAACAAACATAAAATCAATATAAATTCATATAATTTACTTGTAAATCAACATGATTTTTATGACAAACTTAAACAATATTACACTAAACAAAATCACGTTAATATCATGGATGACCCGTGGCACTCTAAAGAACCCTCACTGCTTAATGGCCATGGGCGGTGAGCATACGCCTAAATTTGAAGCCCTTCACCGGCCTTTGTGACGTCTCAATATGAGTGAAAAATTCTCGAGCGAGACGTTAAGTAAGATACAATTAAAGTATTCCTTGTGACAAGACCTTTCCGTAGGTACATGTACCAACATTTTTAACCCATCACCTTGGAGTTTGACCTACCTTTTAAAACCTTTAACCTTGCTAATAATTTTTGATCAGTTGACCTTGGAGTTTGACCTTCTTTTAAGAATTTGACATTGGACTAACTTGTAAATATTAAGAACTTTCATATTGCACATGAGCATTTCCTGTGACAAGATCTCTCTACTGGTACCAAGGTATTTGAACTTGTGACCTTGGCCATTATCGGGGGCATTTGTGTTCCATTGATTGATTATTGTTTAATGTCCCTCTCAAGAATATTTCCCTCATATGGAGATGTCACCACTGCCGGTGAAGGACTGCAAAATTTAGGCCTATGGTCGGCGCTTATGGTCATTGAGCAGGGAGGGACAGCTAAAACCGAGGTCCTGTGTCACAGCAGGTGTGGCACGATAAAGATCCCTCCCTGCTCAATGACCATAAGCGCCGACCATAGGCCTAAATTTTGCAGTCCTTCACCGGCAGTGGTGACATCTCCATATGAGGGAAATATTCTTGAGAGGGACGTTAAACAATAATCAATCAATGGAACACAAATGCCCCCGATAATGGCCAAGGTCACAAGTTCAAATACCTTGGTACCAGTAGAGAGATCTTGTCACAGGAAATGCTCATGTGCAATATGAAAGTTCTTAATATTTACAAGTTAGTCCAATGTCAAATTCTTAAAAGAAGGTCAAACTCCAAGGTCAACTGATCAAAAATTATTAGCAAGGTTAAAGGTTTTAAAAGGTAGGTCAAACTCCAAGGTGATGGGTTAAAAATGTTGGTACATGTACCTACGGAAAGGTCTTGTCACAAGGAATACTTTAATTGTATCTTACTTAACGTCTCGCTCGAGAATTTTTCACTCATATTGAGACGTCACAAAGGCCGGTGAAGGGCTTCAAATTTAGGCGTATGCTCACCGCCCATGGCCATTAAGCAGTGAGGGTTCTTTAGAGTGCCACGGGTCATCCATGATATTAACGTGATCTTGTTTAGTGTAATATTGTTTAAGTTTGTCATAAAAATCATGTTGATTTACAAGTAAATTATATGAATTTATATTGATTTTATGTTTGTTTTATGCAAATCAGATAGAGAGACCATTGGACAGACTAAGCTCAAAAGAACCTGCTCATTATGAGAAAGAAGTGTTTTTGTTTTACCATCCGTCTGGCGCAAGCAAGACAACAAGAGATGATATTGTAAAGCGCCTCGAAGAAGAAGGTGTAAAGTTTTATGAGGATGGACAGATCGGGCATAGGCAGTTTGATACCATGGAATGCGCCGTAGACCAGTGTTACTGGACGATTGCAATCATGACCAAAGAAGCCCTTTATGACAAAACATTTACTTTGCAACTTCTGAGCATTTTAGATGCGTTTTTAAGAGATAAGAAAATTAGATTGATTCCAGTGTTGGTAGATACAGATGTCGGCGATATCCCTGGTGCCATTCGATTTGTGACGTATGTCACTGTTGATGCAAAGAAAAGATATCTAGAACAACTCATCTGCACAATACGAGGTATGCAATATAGTTTATTCTGCAAAGAAAAAAATGCAGGTCATCACCCACTTAAGAAAGTAATTTTACTTAAAATAATGAGATTTTTTTTTCAAATTCAAATTTTACATTCATTTAAAGCGACTATATTTACAATATCAAAATTTATTAGTGTTATAAGCAAAATATTAGTTATAATTTGCTATGATGCTTTGAAATCTTTCTTAAAGCAACAATCACATACTAGCGAACTAGTGAACTAGTGAACTAGAGTTTTCAAGCAGTCTAATTCCAATTTTCTCCATCATTTTTTCTTAAAACTAAAATACAGTTCTTTTTAAACTTATTTTTAATTATAACTTACTTTGATGTATTCTAATGAATAAAAAAAAAAACCCACATTGTGTGGAAATTTAATCATTTTCATTTGAAATGGAAATTTATTAGGATAATTTCATTTGGTACATTAAATGTATCAAAATTCAGAGAACAAATTCACCACCGTTCACATCAATACTGATGCAATTTGCACATGATTTTTGCAGTTACTTTCCAATTCTTGCAACTCTCTCTCTCTCTCTCTCTCTCTCTCTCTCTCTCTCTCTCTCTCTCTCTCTCATAAACAGAAAATGTTAAATTGGGTATAGTATACAATAAACATTCTGTATATTGTTGACATTCATACACTGCCATTGTAAATGCAGAATTACTTTAGTTTAAAATTTTGAAACAAAATTAAGCAGAGCATCCATTCCTGCTGAAAGGCTTGACTTCTATATTTTTGTTAAACATATTTCCATTGACAATTTCGATTCCTGTGATTTCTGAGGCTTTTACTGTGATAGGTATTTTTGGAAAGGTATAGGTGGAACATTTTTCTTCACCACACACGACAGCTGTGTAATATGAGAATCTCTAGCTGGAAAATGAATTAACACCAAAATATAATACATGTATTCATTTAAGAACTTCTTTTCTCAACTGAACAATCAATTTAGATATTGGGCAGGTAGTAAAAAGTAACAAACTTAATCCTGTTGATTCCAAGTCAAAAAATACAAGAGGAAAATGTTGCTGGCTGGAGTGCTGTTTGACAGTTGGCTCTGGTACCATTGTCATATCAGTCTCATCAAATACAATCTCACACTTGAAATTTTCTCCTTCTCTCTTCTCGATCACAACTGTTGATTGCTTCCTAAAATTTTGATAGTCATCATTATCTAGATTTAATGAAATGTTGTGACGAGAAGTCTACATTTTTAATAAAGGAAATGTATCAAGTTTGTTTTTTTTCATTTGGAAATTAACTCTTCTGCCAGTTTTCCACTGTGAATTTACCCTAGGGTTTTCATATATACCTTGTGAAAAATGCAGTTCAATAATTCAAACATGCATAGAATGTTTTTAATTTTTTTTCTCAATTTATAATCAAGCATTTTGGTTTAAAAAAAGGTCGTTTGTCGTGACATAGACAAAGGTCAAATAGTATTCGACTTAACCCGCTGCTTTCAATGTGAGGTCAAATAATTTCCTTGATATTTCAAACGCTTACTTCTCCTAGGCACCTGACCCCACCTCCGGTGTGTCCAGGGGTCCGTGTTTGCCCAACTCTCTATTTTGTATTGCTTGTAGGAGTTATGAGATTGATCACTGTTCGTTATCTTCACCTTTCATAGTGTTGTGCACTAAACAAGATTCGCAAAGGTATGTAAAGAAACTTCAAATAATTTCTAGTTCCAGCGAATGTAAGGAAATTACAAAGCATTGCTAGTTCCGTTTAATGTAAGGAATCTACAATTCATTTCGAGTTCCGGTTAATATAAGACAACTACAATTCATAACTAGTTCCGGTTAATGCAAGGAACAGTGATCAATCTCATAATCCCTATCTATTTAATGTAAAACTTATACGGTACCAATTTTGATGCACCAGATGCGCGTTTCCACTAACAAACTGAATCTGCACTAAGTCAGGAAGCTTTCATGTAAGATTGAACTTTTCTGACTATTGTCTTTGAGAAGAAATGTTTTAAAGATTTCCCTATATTAGATGTAAATGTACGTATTATATACAAATAGTAACCTTTGTGTTACAAAGTATATGATATATTATAGGATTTCTTTTACTTAGAGGGCCATATTTTCTGTGGATTGTTTTCTGTACAATTGTATGTTACTCATTTTACAGAAACAATACATTTTCCTTCGATCAATTATTCCTATATGGCTACATGTAATTTATTTTACAGCGACAATTATATATGTTGTTCTCTAAGTACTACTTCTAAATTATTCTAAGATTCGGTCTGGAACAAATCAGTGTTGCTTATTTTAGCCATGTGACCATCAACGATGTGTTGACACAAAGGAGAAACAACGCTTGATCTGAATTTTATTAAACTTTCCGGCTTTGCAAGGGAACTGAACTACTACTATTCTGATCTACAAGTATTTAACAAACGAGTTCTGCTTTTTCGTGATTTTTTTTTTTTTTTTTTTTTTTTTTTTTGGAATGCTGCAGGGTATTCTCCTCCTGTGTCAGTGTCGCCCAGTTTGTTGAATTGCGATTGCTGCTCGTCGAGTCTAACTACAAAATCACTCAGGTGTGACAATCACATTTGGGTAAATACGGGTAGAATAAAATAGGCTATCTGAACGAAAGATGGTGGGTAAGATGACAAATGTGTATATATTTCAGAATTCATGTCAGCTTTAAGGCATTCAAGACGGGAGATAATTGTTCCTTCATAAAGTAAAAGGTTATTCTGGTAAACTTTTAAGAACAAAACATCCGCATCCGGGAAGGCATTACCAGCCTTAGCCATACATAGGTCAGTAAGTGAGATGCTTCATACCAATACGCAAGTTCCGAGTTACCCAAAAGTTATTTCCCTTTGGCGAACTCTTTCGCATTTGATGACGTATGGTGGGTACACAATGTATACATTATATCGTAGACTGGCATTGTACATAACGATTACGTACGATTAATGTAATAAAAGCGTAACTTTTGTTTATATCAATCACTGGTATGCATATTCTGGCCATATCAAGCATAATTTGTTTGAATAAGATCATCAAATTGGCTATTAAATCATTATTCGTTTCCTCTTCTACATGAGTGACGCTTTTATCAAAGAAAGATGGCAATTAACAATATTTGTTTGAGCCATTTTGTTATCCAATACTCATAAACTCACTAAAGTTGCCTTTTCCCTGAGATAGGATGGTCTCAGAAACTCTGGATAACATCTTTTAAGAAATAATACAACGATAGTAATTAGCAATTGTACCCACTGTCATCATATTTTACGTCATAATTTACGGAAGAGTTCGACAAAGGGAAATAACTCTTGGGGAACTCGGAACTTCCGTATTAGTCCTTTGTCTAAAATTGCTATTTGGTTTTAAATACAAATTACTCTGTTTACCTGATCAAAATTACAGGGCCGAAGATGGGTGTAACGGGTCAACAGGGAATGCTTGCTCCTCTTAGACACATGATACCACCTCTGGTATGTCCAAGGGGCCGTGTCTTTACGCCACTCTCTCATTCTGTTGACATGAACTAATAAATACGTATACCTTTCTCATCTTATCCGCCATATTTCTCTCAGGTAGCCTAATTTACTCTACCCGTGTATACCCCAAATGTGATTGTCACACCTGAGTGATTTTTCTAGGTGAACTCGACCAGTGCATATGCATAATATGTAATGCACATGGCATATTCGCCAAAAAAAAAACAAAAAAAACAAACGTGTCAAATACGGACGTCTACTCAGCAGGTATCGGAGATGTGCACTTACCGAAAATATAAGATTCTCTTTATTCTGATAAATCCACGAACCAAAATGATAAACTCCATTTGTATCTCGTTAGAACTTTACAACACGTTATCATTCCATTATACAGACTGTGACACACTTCAGGTGGAAGTATATAAACACTGCTCAGATTGTCATGCAAGTAAACGAATAATTCCTGGCTTTTAGGTTCTTTATATACTTCCACCACCACCACCACCACGCAATTACCGGTCGCATTGCTCAATGGTAGAGCGTTTGCTTCCTAACAGGAAGCTCATGAATTCGAATCCTCCTCATGCCATCGCCAACCTAAGACGTAAACATTGGTAGTGATTGGCCCTCCAAATGCACTGCATTTACGGGTCTTTCGGAAGGCCCTATGGCGGTAGGCGTTTGCACGCTAAAGAGCCCTCGCTACTAGGGGGTAATAACCATTAATCATAGTACTTCATCCACAAGTGGTGTATAATAAGGGTGAAAATTGTGAAATAACCAGCCAACTACTACCATTCATACTTTCGTTAACATCGCACACACTCTACCTACACGTTCGTTAACACCACATACCACAACCCTTATTTTCATTAACACCACATACCACCATTTATACACCACGTACCACCATTCACATTTCCATAAACACCATTTACACACAGCTAATGGCACATCGGATGCTAACACATGTGTTTTAACACCGGTTTTTTGTTTTTGTTTTTGTTTTTACACCAATCACACCACTACCTATACAGGTCAGAGAATTGATAGTTTTACATATCAATATCAACGAAAGAGGTAGATCTACCGTTATTAGTTTGCATGTACATTGTATCACCATCATACTACCACGCACATTTCCATTAATACCACCATACTACCACTCACATTTCCATTAACACCACTCATACACCACATACCACCACTTACCACCACTTGTACACCACTACTGACACATCAGATGTCATCACTTACATCTTCTTTAACATTACTCACATCACTACCTATACAGGTCTGAGAATTGATAGTTTTACATATCAATATCAACGAAAGAGATAGATATACCGTTGTTAGTTTGCATGTATTACCATCATACTACCACGTACATTTCCATTAACACCACCATACTACCACTCACATTTCCATTAACACCACATATCACCACCCATACACCACTCAAACACCACCTATACACCCCATACCACCACCTGTACACCACTACTGCCACACCAGATGCCATCACTTACATCTTCTTTAACATTACTCACAACACTACCTATATAGTTTTGCATTTCTTAGCATGACAGATTGATCTACCGTTTTTAGTTTGCATATATCACCACCATACTATCACTCACATTTCCATTAACACCACATACCACCACCTATACACCACATACCACCACCTATTCACCACTTACACACCACCTATACACCCCATACCACCAACTGTACACCACTACTGGCACACCAGATACCATCACTTACATCTTCTTTAACATAACTCACATCACTACCCATATAGGTCCAAAGTTATGCATTTCTTTGCATAACAATATTGATGAAAGAGATCGATCTACCGTTATTAGTTTGCGTGTGTCACCACCATACTAACACCCACATTTTATTAACACCACATACCACCACTTGCACACTACACACTACCACTTATACGGTAAATAACACCTACTCCTCACTATTGCCACACCAGTTCCCATGACTTAGGGTTTCTTTAACACTACTCACACTATCACCTATGTAGGTCCTTAATTTTGCATTTCTTTCCATAATATTAATTAGAGATTGATTTAGCGTTATTAGTTTGCATGTTTCACCACCATAACACCACTCAAATTTTCGTTAACATCATATACCACCAATTATGTACCACATACCACCCCTCACATTCTCATGAACACGACTACTGGCACCGCAGTTGCCACCACTCATATTTACTTTAACAAGGATCCGTGTTTACCCTACTCTCAATTGTGTAATCATTATAAGATTGTTCATTATCTTCACTTTTTCATGAACAATTATGAGACTTCCTATATTTAAAAAAAGAAGAAGATAATTGATATAGTAAAAACCCAGATCTATAGAGAGAGCAAGTGCTCCGATAAAAGGAAGTTTAAAATGCATCTAATGCAGGATACTCTTTTTCATTTTCAAGAGTATGTTAGACATAATCAGATGGGGAAAGGGGGGTTTCTTTAGGTGTCAGAAGTTTGGCCTAACCCTTCCTTTGGTAACAGGAATATAAACATATACACTTTATACACCACCATACACCGTATATCGTTACCCCTTTACACACTGCTCGCAATAATTATGTAAATTAGATTTCCTTACATAACGTAGTGATGATCGGGAGAAAATAGAGGGGCGATTTCAAGGTCACAATATGAATTATGACCTTCGCGCAAATATAAAAATGTTGAGCGATTTGATACGAAATTGAAATAATATATTATTTGACAAGAATTTTTTTTTCACGTATACGGCTTATCACTTGATAACACCTGTCAATATAACGACAACATATAGACATGAATTGTAAGATGTACGTCGTGACGTACTTTTTCGTTGTAATCTCATAGGGTGCGAAGTGCACAGATAGTTGTTTTCATAACTATAAAACTGTTCTGCTATATCCATAATAGAGTTTAGGTCCAAAGTACTTCTAGAGTAAAAATGAATTATATTTAAATATTTAGCGTAAAACTATATGGGATCCGGGTTCGAATAAGTCCCCACTTCCCCTTGCTTGTCGTAAGAGGCGACTAAATGGGGCGGTCTTTCGGTTGAGATCGCAAAAACCGAGGTCCCGTGTCACAGCAGGTGTGGCACGATAGAGATCCCTCCCTGCTCAAAGGCCGTAAGCGCCGAGCATAGGCCTAAATTTTGAAGTCCTTCACGGGCAGTAATGACGTCTCCTTATGAGTGAAACATTCTCCAGTTCAACAATAAAAAATCAATCAATCACATAAGATTCAATACAAAATAAAGGCCTAATGCAGAAAGATCTGACTCAAACCACACAATTTAGTGAACATATGCATAAACTCTTTGCATGTTATATAGAACTACCGAATTGCTGAGCTCATTGTTTACAAAACAAAGTCAAAGCGATTTTCAGAAAATAGCCGCGTTTCCGAGAAATGAAAACGAAAGTGCTGTGTTTCTAGGGACTTTATAAATTGTTGATTTGATAAATGTGTGTTCATTTAATAAATGTGTAAACTTTCAACCACTGTTCTTCTTTAGTGGGAGCCCATTTCTGCTATTCCGTAAGTCGTTAGGTATTCGCTCAGACATGGTGATGAAAGTGAAAACGCGAATTGTGTATTGCGTTTATATACTTATTGTGACGTCATAGAAAAGCAGGTTTTTCTACAACGTCAATAACACTCTAAATTAATTAAATTGTTTATTTAATAAACATGTCAACTTAAAACCTTGTGTTATTCTTTAGATTTAATACACAGGAATACATAGAAATACACAGGAATACACAGGATTTCACAGGATTTTATACCGATTTTCAGAAAAATACCTCCAGGTTCCTTTTCCAGGAACTCAAAGCGAAAGTACCGCATCATAGACCAGCGGCCATAGGCCAGCCTATTCACCCGCTCTACAACCCCTGCTGGGGTTGACCCCGTCCTAGTGCACTCCGTTGACCCCGACACCGCTTGACCAATCAAAAACGCCCTTACTTGACCTCATTTGCATAAAAAGTGCACTCAGTTGAACCCCCTATCGGGACGCCTTATACTACTAACGGGGCATCTTAAGTAAAAGAATTCCGGTCTTTGTTTTGATAAGTGATGAATCAATTGTCTTCCATGCCTCGGTAATGTTATAAACATAATTGATTTCTGCAGCAAACTAGTGTCACTGTTATGGCGATTTATCCCCCTTAAAGCAATACAATTTGAGGTTACCTGCACGTGCGCTAGTGTGTATAAATCATACCAAATTCTGCATATTTCTTTTACCCCTATGATTCAAACCCAGTAAGGAGATCGTTTAACTCCCGAAGCAAAAAACTTATATTCGCCAAAGGTAAAGTTCCCTTCATTGACATGGCCCAACATTCTTGAAACTATCAAACAAATGTACAGATTGTTCACAATACATTTTCAATAATTGCATGTACCAAATCATTAAATAAAACCCTATAGCATTGCTGTCCAATCAGATTTTATATATTCAATATTTAAAAAAGCAAATCAATTGAATTCTGGCTACATATCAATTGCTAATCATGAAATAGATAACCTTCATTTATTGACTAGTTTTACAATATACACAAAATAAAGGTGCTATTATCAATGATAACATCAGACTCTGTATTAAAATGATGAGGATATGACCTATGAAATAAAACAATACTGATAGGAAGAAGTTTAAGTAGATTACGCAAATAAATATTGCCTGCACCATCTTGTACAAATATGGGATACGTCTAATCGTATCTAGAATCCAACTGCGAACATGGTATTGTGAAATAGCTGATATAATCTGAATTTGTTGCTTGGGACACATCACTATATTCAAATTCGTCCGATAAACTAAAATTACATTTCTAACCGTCTGATATATGTAATTAATTGCATGTACCAAATCTGGTGTGTCCAGGGGTCCGTGTTTGCCCAACTATCTATTTTGTATTGCTTGTAGGAGTTATGAGATTGATCACTGTTCGTTATCTTCACCTTATATGGAAGATAATGTCACAGAGAGAGAGAAAGAGAGGAAGACTGACTCACAATTAGATCATCAAAATAAGTTGTGCCCATGCATAATTACGTTATGCTTTATTTTATATTTGATTTTTGTGAAACGTAGTGTAGATAAAGGATGTATTTGATGAAATATAAATCATTTAATAACTTTTAAAGTGATGTCTTAACAACGATGCTTTTTGGATGAAAAATTCGTTTGATTTCTTAGTATAACAAATATCACCCGGAGTTCATCTGCACTAAGCACGCGGGACTACTTTTCTCTGCAATGCGTCTTCCCCGTTCTAATTTTAGCGTTATTTATAGAACGGGAATTTTAACACAAGCATTGTAAACAAAATGTATTGGTTTGATGCTACCAAAAATAAACACAACTAAAGATATGAATAAAATACAAATTAAAATAGTCAACTTGATGAGTTAGGACACTGACTGGTAGAGGTAGACAGATTGTAAACACGAGTTCCCCGTATGTATCGTCTGCTTTACGAGTTCGATAGTCGCGACTTTTGATCTGGTAGATATTAATGAAATTGAACTGCGTTATATGGAACTCAGTCAATGAGGGCAATTTAGATGAAACGTTGTTAAGCTTTTTACTTGATATTGAAATGGAGCCGAGTCGCATTCCACCGTTCTTACGACACAAACAGTGTTCAACGTCTCCTCGTACACAATGCAGCATACATCCAGTCACCGCTTGTTTTCTTCCTTTATATCTAATTCAGCTTTTAAGCATTGCACCTTTAATTTGGGGTATAATCCATTCAATTCTGCACAGTAACTCTACCTGACCTGAACGCACAGCCAGTTTTGCTGTTGTTTCTACTGTTACGTAAAGGTACATGTATTCCTACGCGCCATTTAAGAAAAAACGTTAATTCAAGTTTTTTGATGAGAGAAACTATCTGTTTTTCTATTTTAAAAACGTAATTGAATGATAAGAAATAAAACTTGTAATTCTTTATTTCATGCATGTGTCAGACGGCAAATTTGACAGAAATCCTTTTCCTGTCCAATTTTTCGTTTAATACATACATTAAATAAAGAATTATAAGTTTCATTTCTTCAATAAGAGTGTTTGTTTTCATCACGAAGTCTACTTCAATGACTACTTTATAAACATACACATAATAATCTGAACAATTATTTAAACTTTATTCCTAACGTTATCCTAACCATATCAGTATATTTTCCACAGAATACAAAAATACTGAGGCGCGATGTAGTTGACAATAGTAAATGCTTCGCTTTAATGTGGTGCTCTATTGTACCTGTGTTATGTTTGACACAAAACACAGTTACCTTCGTGTACCTTTATTAACAGTAGTAGAATATTCATATATTATTTTCTAGTACATTTTTATAGAATATATATTTTTACCGGTACATATTAAGTTTAAAATCAATTTCCATGTTCACCTTATATAGCGAAAATTAATTCGATTTTTTTTAATGTACACAAACAATGCCTACGAAATTCAATCTGAACCATAGCCAAAACATCTAAATTGTTTTCTTTCAGATAACATTCAAGTAGAAATTAGGGTAGGCCATTGGGGAATAAATTATTTTGTTTTAGAAATTTATTTTCGAAGACGATGTCTCAGAGAAAAACATGCAAAATCGCTAAAATCGTCCAGATGGGTACCTAGAACATTCCATTTTGTTATATGTTTTTATGATCTAAGGTGTGAGATGAGATGAAAAATGTACTCTGGAATTTCCTCACGTGTTTCTATTTTTTTTTTTTTTTTTTTTTTTTTTTTTAGAAACAACTGGTTTTGATATATAGCAATAATTGGCATTCGTGCATAGCAGTAATAATGGAAGTTTGATGCTTTATAGAATAATTGCAACACTTAAAAAACTATTATATTTGTTATTTCATCAAAACATACATTAAATTAAAAAAATATTAATGTTTTGCTCTTATTGCATCTATTTATGATTAAGGATAGAGCAATATGTAGGCTAAACTTTGGAATTACAGATAAAATATGCAAGTTTGGTGTAGAAGTAAAGCTTAAAAGGAGATCAAAATTACATGTAATGATATAAATCTTAAAGATCAATTCAGGTTTTAACAAATATATAAAATCCACTGATGGCTTTTCATATCTAATATATGAAGTAAGTAGTTGAAATAATGACCATAGTGAGTTTAACCAATATCTTGTTTACTTGATATTTTTATCTAAACATAATTTATATGGTTTTATTTTATAGGTAATAAACAATTTGTATTGTAAATGAATGTTATAAAGTCAATAAAAAATGAAAAACATAAAAATGAACAGTACATACCATAAATGAAAAAATATTACAAGATTATGAGAATGTTTGGAAGAGTTATCTCCCCCAATGCCGCTCTTTATTCAAGTACGGGAAAATACACATAACCCACTTTTCTCTCTACGTGTGTGTGTGCACTGGTATAGATCTAGGAAGTGAATTATAATCATGAATAAACAAACTGACATATTCTTCGTCATAAAAGGGATCAGTCGTGTATTCCAACTTATTTCAAGTTCAAGTCTACACCCTGTATTTCCTACAGCTATACTTCTACTATTGCATCCAAACTTTTTAATTATAAACAAACTTTGCAGTGCTTAGATATAGACCATCTTATACGTACTCCACCAACATGTTCTTGTTCTTCATCTTCTTTCAACTATAGTCCAGCTGGACATGTCATTACTGGTGATGTTGATATAGTTGAAAATGAGGACCTCAAATCACTTATTCTTAAAGGTCCTAAATACAGAGAACCTCGGTCTTTTAATTGGCGACAGAACTTCATCTCTATTATGAGTTCTGTCGAAGATTATGCCAGACGATGGGCTAAATATGAAAAAGAAGAACTTGATACATTGTCAGAATGGGTTAAAAGCATAAGAGGGATATTAAAATCCCGCATTAGACACATGAAAACAAAAGTACGTACCATCTATCCTTCTGTGTTTAGTAAACCAGAAGTGATAAAAGAATTAGATAGGTTACATGAGGAATATGTTTTGGTTCCAGCTGACAAAGCTAGTAACAACATTGTCTTTGTTTGTAAGGCTCATTATTACAACTGTATTTTAAACGAACTTGGCATTAATTCCACTTTTGGTAATCATACTTATACTCCAACTGCCCTTTCAAAAGATGAAATTCTTCAAAATCATGCTTCAGTTTAGACACATTTAATATTCCAGTCAATGGGTCGAATGAATATGAGTTACCGTACCTATACTGGATTCCTAAACTACATAAAAACTCTTACAAACAAAGATATATTGCTGGATCCAGTAAGTGCTCTACCAAGCCCCTATCTTTGCTCCTCACGAAAATGTTAACAGCTGTGAAGGAGAAACTTCAAACTTACTGTGCGACTACATATGCCAGAAGTGGTGTTAATCAAATGTGGATTCTAAAAAATTCTAAAGAACTTTTAGTAAACTTGAAATCACAGAATTTTCCCCAAATCAATAGCATTAAAACCTATGACTTTCCAACACTATACACGACCATTCCTCACGATAAATTAAAGACTAGACTTTTTGACATCATAGACAGTTGCTTCTTCAACAAAAACGGAAATATTCATATCTAGTGATCAGTCATTCAAAAACTTATTTTGTTAAACACCATTCCGATTCCACGCACAAGTACTCTGAAGTTGAAATAAAAAATATGCTAGAGTTCCTCATTGACAATATCTTTGTGGTCTTTGGTGATCAGGTCTTCCAACAGTCTGTTGGAATTCCCATGGGCACGAATTGTGCTCGTTTGTTAGTTGACCTGTTTTTATATTCATATGAAGCAGAATTTATTCAAAAACTTCTACGTGAGAAGAAAAAATCTCTCGCTGTGACCTTCAATTCGACTTTTAGATATATCGATGACGTTTTGTCTGTTAACAATGATAGCTTTCATTCATATGTCGATTTGATATATCCATGTGAGCTCGAAATAAAGGACACCAGAGAGTCGTCCACTTCTGCTTCATACTTAGATATTTTATTGAAAGTAGACATTAACGCAAACTGACAACTCAACTGTATGACAAACGGGATGATTTCAGCTTCTCCATCCTTAACTTCCCATATTTGTGTAGCAATATTCCATTATCACCTGCATATGTTGTTTATATATCTCAACTGATTCGATAGGCAAGAGCTTGTTCTGGGTATAGTCAGTTTTTAAATCGAGACAAGCTACTGACAAACAAGTTGATGGTACAGGGATTTCAACAGTCTCGATTGAAGTCAGCATTTCGCTAATTCTATGGTCGTTATAACGATCTAGTTCGTCAATACAACCTCGCATTGGGTCAAATGCTGTCTGACGTGTTTCATACCGATTGTTAGGCCGTTCTTGGCACACTGATTTTGACTGCGGATAACTCCGTTTACCTGATCAGGATATAGGAATCACGGTGGGTGTGACCGGTCAACAGGGGATGCTTACTTCTCCTAGGCACCTGATCCCACCTCTGGTGTGTCCAGGGGTCCGTGTTTGCCCAACTATCTATTTTGTATTGCTTGTAGGAGTTATGAGATTGATCACTGTTCGTTATCTTCACCTTGCATAGAAAAACCTAGATACATGTATCATGTTAACAATAAAAAAAGTTCATCAGGACATTACACTAGTATCTACTCATGAAATTGGAATTACACCCACACTCTTGTTTAGTTATAACCAAAACAATAATCACACATTAATATGAAATTATTAATATTATATTAGATATCATAAACATAATTAGAATATGGATGTATAAACTTGTAAAAATATATTATTTCTGTACAAATGCCTTGTCGGGACATTATACTGAATATCAGGATGTATGAATTATTTTGCATCAACATTTATTTCTTTTTAATTTATGAAAGAAAACAGTTTATTTAATCAAAACAAATTTTAAAATATATTTTTAATGTACTTTAGCATGTTTAGTGATAGGTTCCCAGATGTTGACATTACTGTGGGTGTAGCGTGCAAACAGAAAGTACATAGTTTTAGTGAAAGGTGAAGATAACGAACAGTGATCAATATCATAACTCCTACAAGCAATACAAAATAGATAGTTAGGCAAACACTAGATAGATAAGTTTTTATAATAGATAGTTTAGTCAAAATTTACACTGGGGGAAAATTGTAGTGGAAGGATTGATTAACCAAAAAGTTCTAAATCTTTGTGATATTACAGTTTCTGTTTCATCCAATATATGTTCGATTTTTATACTCCTATACGTGTATTTCAGTTTTATGATTCATGACACAGGTAGTTGAGACTTGGAACTAGTTCAAATGTTATTAAATTCACTAATTACTGAAAATCTTACTTGTCACTAATGACGAGTATAGTAGACATTCACTCTTCCTGAGTGTCACATTTAAAGTCCAAACTGCTTTCCGTTCGTCCATTACCAAATCTGTGTCCAGGTAAATAGATAAATTTTATCCCCAACTTTCACCCATACGTTTAAATCAGGTTTGAAATTGCCGACTAAGCAAGGTCTATTTTTAGGTCACCTGAATCATTCAGGTGACCTATTGCTATCTGTTTTTGATAACGCTTAATATATACGTGTAATGTTATCAATATCATGCTGGACAACCGGATCGAACACTAAGAAACGGGTCAAAGATTTAAAACGCGGTTTTGGGATACATACAAATATTCACTCTTAGCGATCGTTTCACTCAGGTACTTGGATTTACATTTATTAGGGTTAAACGTCATATATCAATTTCTATTCTTTTTATGACATTGAATGTGATGTTAATTATATACACTGTCTTTCTATCAAGCTTGCAATACCAATAAATGAATTTCCCAAACATCAATTGCAGAAAATGAAGGTCTTTAAAAATGTATACATTCTAAGTAATTTGAATTACTATGTAATTACTTAAATATTTCTTACGAACTCTACTTGCATAGTAGATAATAGATATGGCGCTATCACTCTAATCTTTTTTAAAAGATGAGCTTGTTTTAAATACGATATTCATCTGATATTTTCAATGTTCATAATTTCCCCCCGTGATTATTGAAGTCACTGTTACGACTTTTTGTAATAGTTTATTACCAATTAATGTTATTGTTATTTCGGATTTCAAACATTTCGGTTGAGCATCACTGAAGAGACATTATTTGTCGAAATGCGCATCTGGTGAATCAACATTGGTGCCGTATAAGTTTTTAGGTCACCTGAGGGGTGGGGCAAAAACCATGTAATTTTAAAAAATCTTCTTTACTCCTGGACATCAAGAAGCCAAACTGTGGGCATAATTATAATGAGCGTTGAGCCCTCTACCAAAATTGTGAAATTCATGGCCCCTGGGGCAGGGGTTCTTGTGTTAGGGTGGGGCTCTATTGGTCATATAGTGAAAATGTAGAAATTCTTTGAAAATCTTCTTCTCTGTCTCTGGGTATTAAGTAGACAAACTAATAGTATGGTAATGATGAGCAAGGATGCCTCTTTAAAAATTGTGAAATTCATGGCCCCTGGATCAGGGGTTCTGGTGTGTTAGGGTGGGGCTCTATTGGTCATATAGTGAAAATGTAGAAATTCTTTGAAAATCTTCTTCTCTGTCTCTGGGTATTAAGTAGACAAACCAATAGCATGGTCATGATGAGCAAGGATGCCTCTTTCAAAATTGTGAAATTCATGGCCCCTGGGTCAGGGGTTCTGGTATTAGGGTGGGGCCCTATTGATCATATAGTGAAAATGCATTTTATTTCTTTGAAAATCTTCTCCTCTGCTGCTGGGTATTAAGTAGACAAACTAATAGTATGATAATGATGATCAAGGATGCTTCTTTCAAAACTGAAATTTATGGCCCCTGGGTCAGGGGTTCTGGTGCAAAGGCGGGGCTGATTGATTATATAGTGAAAATGCAATATTTCTTTGAAAATCTTCTGTTTTTGTCCGTCGCCGTGCGTCGTGTGTTAACATTTGAACATTTTCAGCTTCTTCTCTGAAACCCCTGAACCGATTTCAACCAATTTTGGCATATAGCATCTGTGGGTGGAGGGGAACAAAAATTGTGAAATTCGTGGTTCCTGCCCCCCTGGGGCCTGAGGGGTGGGGCAAAAACCATCAAAATGAGTGTAATTTTAAAAAAAATCTTCTTTACTCCTGGACATTAAGAAGCCAAACTGTGAGCATAATTATAATGAGCGTTGATCCCTCTAACAAAATTGTGAAATTCATGGCCCCTGGGGCAGGGGTTCTTGTGTTAGGGTGGGGCTCTATTGGTCATATAGTGAAAATGTAGAAATTCTTTGAAAATCTTCTTGTATTGGTTTTATCTAAGGAGTAAATAACCCTTTTCTTTATGATGTCTCAGACCTAGGTTTTTTAAAAAGGATTATTGATTGAACATAAAAATGACACATTTACTTCATGACCACATAGCTATTCAATGTTTCTTCCATCCAAAAGTAAAATTCTTATATTTAAACACAAACCTAATTCAAACATTGGAAGGTTGTTACATGATACTCAGGTGACCTATAAGGCCCCTGGGCCTCTTGTTAAATTCTAGTATTCGAACTGGTTTGCGGTGTTTGCTTTGGTCAGTTTGGGCGTAGCAGGCACGAGTAACGGACGTCAAAAGTAACTCGAAATTTAACATTGTAAGATATTCAGTTTGTCATATTGCTTCAGGCAGGTTCCACTATAGCACTTCTGAGGTAAGCTTATCTACTTCATTATTGATATTAATTTCATTTCAGTTTATTTATAAAACTTCCAAATTTCTTCACTTGCAGTTTATTGTTGACTTTGTTGTGTAAAGTTGGTTTCAAGTTTGCATATTGTTAATTTTGCAAGTACTGTGTATAGTTTTAAGTATAGAGTATGTGTAAAACTCTCAAGAGTACACAAGTAAAGTGACGAGTATTAGTAACAATGTGAAAAAACATTGTCAATTATCATACCAGTATGTGTATTGTGTAGTCAGTAAAGTACATGCACAAGTATATGTATATATTGAGTATTGAGTAATAACATATGAAGTAATTAGTAGAGTAAAAGTACATATATGAATATATACAGTGTATCGTAGTTGTAGTACAAAAAAAATGTACAGTGTAGTAGTGATGCGTACACATGCGCACTAGATTATGGTACATGTGTAATGTGAGATAACAATATGTATATTTGAAATGTGCAACTTGATTTTATAGATCCTTTAAATTAGCCACAAATTAAAAAGAAATCAAGAAGTAGGAAGTAAGAGTGGGAGGCAGAGGAAACGTATTAGAATTCCAAACCGAGCCACCATTCCAACTGGACCCAGTGTAGTTATTGAAACAACCGCAGTGCCATTACAGTGACAATCACCAGACTGAGTTTTAATTATATTTCATTTATTTTTGTAATAATTAGTAACAAAATTGATGTAAAAATAATAAAGATGTAAAGTGTGCCATTATCTGTTATATTTCCTGACAACAAAACGTGACACTGAGCGAATTTTAACTTGTCCAGGACGAGTACTGTTTTCGCAACTTGCATGGTTGCCTGGTCACAGTAAGAATATTTTTTCTACTTTTGGGTTTGTGTACATGCAGATGAGTTAATTCATTGTTTATTATATTACCATTTTACAATGGAATACTTGTAGGATTGTGCAGATAAAATCTTTGAATTGATATACAGTGTTTTCACAAGAGTCACAGATGATATACATGTATTAATTTAAGTACTCACAATTACTATGTGTCTTATCTTTTACATCATTTTAGACAAATGTTGCATATTTAGTGAATTTTAAGGTGTTTCAAAAAGATGGTATGTCACTTTAGATTAGGTCAAAATAAAATATGTGTGTTTCCTATTTAACTCTTTAAAACTTAGGTAGGGTACTAAGGTAGGTAAAATATTTTATTTTATTGAGATATTTTATTTGAAATCTTAGTTTTTGATATCCTTTCAATACAGGTCTATATATTACAAATACTTTTCACACATTTTGAAAGATCAATAGTAGTAAAATGTACATCAGAGAAATTCGAATGCAAAGAGATAGCAATTCCAAATTCAGGATTTTTATTTTCTTTTTCATACAGGTATATCATCTATAAAATATTTAGGGTCAGCAGTTAAAAGGGAAACCGGAAACACAAATTTTATTTTGGCCTTACTCTGATGGCACTAGTGTGGCAAGGTTTTGGATATGATAAATAATTAATTAACTTTTAAAACATTCTTTCCATGTTTCAGGTCATACAGGATTTTCGAAGAGAAAAGGAACACAGAAGAGGTACTATTTTGCTCAATCAACACCATGAATTGACTGATCAAAAGTCAGAAGATACTTCCAGACAATAACAGTTTTGCATGTCGTTCTACAGGAAGCACATATAATAGTACTCGACAACAATATTATCCTTATGAAAAGGCGAAGACAACGAACAGTGATCAATCTCAAAACTCTTATATGACTCACCATGCAAGAATGTTGAAAAAACTTCTGGTAATTTGAAATAATTCTTACAATTTAAGTTGAAGATCAAGTATGGACATCTAATATGTATGTCTCAAAATATGACAGTATTTCTCATGATCTGCTGATATGAACAGTCATTTCAAGAATTGATGACAATGTACTCCACCAAGAACTAGCAGAAAAAAGAACGGAATGGACATTGAAATGCAGAAAAAAGGCCACAAAGTTCTCCATTAAGTGGTTATATTGCCTCATATTTGTCCAAAAAAAAGCTAGTATCATTGAACCTCCTGAAGCAAAAAAACAAAGCAATTGATGTCTGAAAGCTGTTTGTTTCTGCTTTAGACTCAAATGATTATGTTGCGCAAATGAGTAGTATGGTCAGTGATGTGTTTACTTCTGTAATTGTTCAATAATATAGGGTTATTGAACTTATATTGGTGAATATTGGCACGAGTTGGCTATGAAAATGCACGAGCTTGCGAGTGCATTTTGACAGCCAACGAGTGCCAATATTCACCTATATAAGTTCAATAACCCATTTATTATATAGCTACAGTATTTAGTTGTTAAATTATATCCCTTTTCACTCAAAATACTCCAAAATAGACGAGAATTCATCAATATTGGCATCTAAGGTGAAGGTGTGCAATATCGGCATGCATTTCTTAACTGTTCAATATTTAATCCGTCATTAATGCATGAAACAAAGTGATTTTGTGAATGGGGACATTATAATTTATGTACAGTAAACATTTGCTTAAGTAAATATCAAATACCGGGTCTGTCAGATTCGGAGGAACGCCGTCTGCCATTTTGGCTTGTTTACTTCGTTACGGTAACGTCAATATTGAACGCTCATACTCGGAATGTTTCGGGCGCATACAATTTACGCAATGCAAAGTTAGCGTTCAATAAATTCTCAGGATATTGAACGCCAACATTCTCTAGATTTTACGCAGATTTTAAAATAGACTATTTATTAGCTATATAATAAGTATGCATACATGTTAACATATAATTATGAAACGCATTAGGAAATATATTTCAATCTACAGAATGGTACTTTTTAACAGAGTTATCATGCATATATACATTGAATATTTCAAGTTTATATATATATATATATATTCAGTTACGTTCCTATGCGAGATAAACACGACTGAAGAAGACCGGTAACACGGTCGAAATATTTCAACAAAGTGTTCAGAGTTTTTCTATATTTTACTTCCAAAACAGAGACTTTATATATATATATATGCTTTTTATCACCTTTTCGTACTCTTCAATTTTCATTTTCTTCAGAAAATTGTTAAAATCACAATATTGTATAGCTATTGTAATACAGTATGCAAGTATTAATACTTTCAGATTATACTTGGATACAGATATTGCTCAACCAAGACAGCTAGTTCTCAAAGATTGGAATTTCCTTTTCACATGCAAGAATATGAATGAAATACCGGCAAACATACATATTATGTTTTATTTTTGTGCCGCCATCAGACAACTCTATTTTTATGTAAACTATATTATGTTCCACCACTTTTAACTAAAGATGTATACTAGTGAGCTAATTGAATACGCATATAAAATGAAATATTAGATAAGCGCACGATATAGATAAATTACATATAGAAATGACGTCAGTTAACATTACAAGGAGAAATAAATATTAGAATCATTTCACTTCCTGTACTTTTATTTGTATTCATCATTATTACTAAGTTGTTCAGCATAACGTTCTTGTTAAAACCCAGGAACAGCGAATATGTGATAGCAGTACTCACTTGTTGAGAAGAACTTGATTGATGGGTAGGAGGTGTCATAGTCAACGGATGAATGTTGTTATGGGCGGAGCTACTGTATTCTGATCGAACAAATAAAATGAATTAAGCAATGTGATGTTATATTGATATCGTACCAAAATCAAGAAAATGTTCTCTCAGTCTCTCACTAACAGAACATCGTTAAACTTACCTATTGTTAATCGCAGGATGTGACTGAATTTCTCAGAAATCGGAGGAAAACTGGTCAAAAAGGGAGGAAAACACCTCATCCTACCTGGAAAAATATCATTTTCTGTCACTTTAGATCAAATCCAGAGTGTTGCATTTTTTCGAAAATTGAGCAAATCAGAGGATTTCCTCTGAAAAGAAGAAAAATCACATCCCTGTAATCGGGTGTGTTGTTAAACATATAACCGGAGAAGTAATAAAAAGAATGAATTTCAATGCGTCAGTACATTATACATACAATGCATAGCCATTTATACAGACATGCATGGACACCTGAATAAAAAAGAATTCCGTTCTATGCTTTGATAAGTGATCAATCAGCTGTGTTCAATGCCTCGAGACATGGACCACAATTGATTGCTGCAGCAAAACAATGTCCCCGTGATGTCGATTTATCTACGTTTACCTGCACGTGCGTTAGTGTGTATGAATTCGTACAAGTTATGCGTACACCCTTTTCTAGGATTGAAACCAAGTAAGGGAGTTCCCATGAAAAATACTCTAGCAATGTAGTTGATGTTATTATCCGCGTTTTCAAGTAAGATATATATATATATACCACTACATTCATCATATTCGCCCAAAATTACTTTGCTTCATTGATGTGACCAAAATTATTGAAACTATCAAAACCATGTAAGAAATAGTTTACAACATATTCAATGTGCAAGAAGTGTATGTACCGAATTAGCCTAATTAAACACGACCTTGTGAGACCGGTGTCCAATAAAATCTGCTGTATTCACTACCTAAACAAACAAATTAATAAATTTCTGATTATACATCAATAGGTAATTAAGATGCAGATTAACTGACAATTATTTATCAGTTATTATACACAAATTAAAGCTACTTCAATAACAACCTGAGACTCTGAGTTAAACCGATATGTGAATGACCTTCGAAATTAAACAGGAACTTGTATAGGCAGATTAAGAAAACAAACATTCTCTGTACTATCTTGTACAAACAAAGGGTCAATCCAATTTTATCTAGGATCCACCGTGTGATAGTTCCAAATAGATGAAATGTCCCTCACCTGTTTATTAGGTGCATTATTTTATAGACAAATTCGTCCAACAAGTGTCGTAAACAAACATTTGATTTCCAGTCGTCTGCTATTCTGAGAGAGAGAGAGAGAGAGAGAGAGAGAGAGAGAGAGAGAGAGAGAGAGAGAGAGAGAGAGAGAGAGAGACTGTTTCATAATCAGTTCACAATAATTGGTGTCAATGCAGGATTATAATACATATTATTTTTTATTTTCGTTCTGATATTTGTGAAACGAAGTGTATATAGAGGATACATTTGGATAAGTATACATATGTCTGTTCGTTATCATCACAAATTCTTTTTCAATGACTAGTATTGACTAATCTATCAACATAAAGGCAATACTCTCAACAAGTATCTAAGCTATTGTTAACAGTATATTATCCACAAACCGCAAAAATACTGAGGTGATATATAGCTGATAATAGTAAATATTTACATTTTCAACTGTTTTCTCCAATATAACACTATTACGTGCAATGCGTATTTATCGCTATATAAAAACCTACGGGGTCAACAGAGATCACGGCTGTGCGTATGAACATTTGTTAAAATTAGGTTACTGGTACTACTTTTACTAAGATAATACACATCTAGCAATCGGTCTCATTGCTACAAAAGTATATCAATAAATGAAATAAACATCACAAACTGTATTTATGATTTTATTTTTCATGCAAGCTGTGGACTTGCATCAATAATAAAACTATTTCTGTAAAATAATGTCTTACTAATGTCGTATGTCTAAAATTTCGTCTCCTACACCCTGGTCATTGGTGATGCAGAATTGTACCTTCATCTAGATGATGACATTTGACCTTTAGCAAAAAGGTCATTCACAGGATTTATGGCCGATATTTGCAAGTCGTCAAAGTGCATTAAGACCTTCAAACCGCACTGCCTCCGTGCCACAGCAGCCAAGGGTGATGTCGGTTTCCACCCACGCCATTACATCTTTATGTCGGGACATTGTAGCGAGGCGTCGTTGAAAACCTTTTACAGAAATATATCGAGTCAACAGAAGCGTTCAGTGAGCTCATGCTTGACAATAATTACAAATCAAAATCAAAACCGTCCCTTACTTTTGTGCACTTCCACATTCTTGTTCCATAGATTCATATGTGCGTCATCTGTCCTGTATAGGAAAGGTGAAGATAACGAACAGTTACCAATCTCATAACTCCTATAAGCAATACAAAATAGATAGTTGGGCAAACACGGACCCCTGGAGACACCAGAGGTGGTATCAGGTGCCTAGGAGGAGTAAGCATCCCCTGTCGACCGGTCATACCCACCGTGAGCCCTATATCCTGATCAGGTAAACGGAGTTATCCGTAGTCAAAATCAGTGTGCCAAGAACGGCCTAACAATCGCTATGAAACATGTCAGACAGCATTTGACCCAATGATAGGTTGTATTGACGAACTAGATCTGTATAACGACTATAGAATTTGCGAAATGCTGACTTCAATCGAGACTGTTGAAATCCCTGTACCATCAACTTGTTTGTCAGTAGCTTACTTCGATTTAAAAACTGACTATACCCAGAACAAGCTCTTGCATATCGAATCAGTTGAAAGATATAAATACCATATACAAGTGACGACTGTCTATCTTTTCTTCATGTTCCTTCACCTCATTATTCTGTTAACTCCGTAATGTCCACAGCATATCTTTCAAAGTCGGTCTCCAACAACTGCGTCTTCAACTTTCAAAGGTGAAGGGTACATCAGAACAGTAACTTTGCGCATACCCACACCCCCCTTGGCAATACTTTTTTTTTCTTCTTCAGTTTTTTCCAAAGTTACCTATTTAGACATAAGGGGGAACTTTCAATTATATACTCCTGGGTTAATGTATATGTCTTTGTTGATATACTTGCTTTTTAGCGTCTTAATAATTAAAATACTTTTTCATTTGATGGATTTTTGTCATTTTGGAGGAAGTGTTATGGAGGTCAACAGTGTGGGATGTATGGAAACGTATTGTTAACACAATTCAGCAATGTTTATCGGTGATAAGCTGTCATTTTGAAATGTATATCGGGATATAAATACGGGTTGATACGTGATCAAATCTAACAATGATTAAAGTCATTCGGTCTTTATGGAATTTGATCACGTCACCAGCCCGTATTTGTATGCCTATATATATTTCTAAGTGATACCTTATTTCTTAAATAATTCTATTTGCTCCAGCACTAAATAGTATCTTTGTTGTGGTTCATGTACGACACATTTACCTTTGTATATTTTTTAAACATCACATTGTAGTTGAGAAGTCAGATTTTATTTTTTAATATATTTTCATAAAATAAATTTTCTTTACCGGTACATGGTACATGTATGTGGGACTGAATTTTCGTGGGTACCCTACTGAAGGTAATGGGTAATGTATATTCTGTCAACGTCCGAATACTCTTGAACCCGCTTGGTCCTATTGTAAGAAACGAATTAATATAAAATAAAGAGTTGGGCGAACACGGGCCCCTATAAATGCCAGAGGTTGATTGATTGATTGATTGATTAATTGGTGTTTTCCGCCACACTCAACATTTTTTTCAGTTATCTGGTGGCGCCCAGTTTTTTATTCGTAGACGAGAGAACCCAGATACAATGTACCTGTGAAGAGACCACCGACCTTCCGAAAGTAAACTGGGAAACTCTAGCGCGAGCGGGATTCGAAGTCTGGCATCAGGTATCAATGAGGGGCGTGCTAAACCGGAATCATACAATTGAGGGTGATGTCATGTCAGACATTCGTAGTGTATTATAATGGATAAAAACGTATTTTCATAACCATAATGTAAATATGTGTGATAAATTTTAATTTTTCTTTATAACTTATACGCACATTTCTCAGTCCCCCCCCCCCCTACTTTTTCCTGGATAATTCTGATACTTCTTTTTCATTCGTAAATAAAGCCTACGCAAAAATTGCATTTAATGTACCCAAATATGACTTTGTACGCTACCTCCTTTTTACCTACTTTGTAGGTAATTACCCTGTCACACTACATCACGACCTCACTACGTTCTATGTTACTGCGTCCTCACTACACTCTTATCACGACTCCACTACGATTAAACTATGGCCTTGTTACGATTTCACCACGTTCTCACTACGTTCATCAAGTTCTTACTACGCTCCCACTACGTCCATCATGTTCTAACTACGCTCTCACCACGACTCCCACGACTGCAACACGAGTTTCCTACGCTTCTGCCACGATTGTACCACGATCTTACAACGATTCTACCACGATCTTACTACGGTTCGACCACGTTTCCGCGCCGCTGTCGCCGCGCTTTGCAGTAGCTGAATCGGATTCAGATTCAGTATAAATACAGCTCAGAACCTTTTTGTCATCCAGCAAGATCTACGTTGCCTTATGATTCTCCTCCTCCTTCGCCTAAGTAACAAACAATATAGCAGCTTGGTCGTTAAGTGTCATAAACTGAATATGCATCAACATCTCCATCAATATTTCTTGGTCTGGCCTTTCCATGATTCCAAAGAAGCAATGGTCATATGCAACCTTTGTTCAGTTTCTATACCAGTGTGTGGGGGGACAGAACGTGATTAGGTCGTGGCTTGCTCGCAGTGAAATCGTAGTGAGGACGTATTAAGGACGGGATGAGCTTGGTAGAAACGTACTACAGTCTTCAACAACATAGTATGGACGTGCCGTGATCGTAGCGGAAGCGTGAAGAAAACGTAGTGCACACGGGATGATCGTAATGAGAACGTAGTGAAAACGGGATGGTCGTATAGAGAGCGTAGTGAAATCGCAGTGCAGTAGTTTTCTTCTGCATCACGATTCCATTACGATGCTACTACGACCATGTCGATCTAGATACGACCTTAGTACGTCCTTACTACGCTTCCACTACGATCAAATTTGACCACGACCGCACTACGTTTGTTTTGAGGATGTTCAAAGTTGCTCCACGACCATAAAGACCTTACTACGTTCTTACTACAACCTTACTACGACGTACCCGATCGTACTTCGATCATCAATTTTTACATGGTCGTAGTACGAACGTGGCCTAGTGTGATGGGGGTAGTACATGTACGTTTTAATGCGCAATGCTTTGTTGTTTAAACATAAAGGTATTTTATTTCTTAAAGTAGGCCTTTACTCGCCCTACGTCACAATCAAATGTAAATGCGGAATCTCGCTTCCGTTTTCCGAAATGTGGTATTTTATCGATGTAGTTTGGATTTTTACATAGCGATATAAATATCCGATATCGATTCCTTCCTGATCCTTCTTGTCAGCTACCGTCAAATCTAAGTTGATATTTTTTTTATTTTAAAAAAGTGGGGGGGGGGGGGGGGGTAAAGATGATTCAAGCTTGAGAAAAAAATCGGTTGGAGAACAAACAGTATTTTGGAGGATGATGAGGGTTTGTCATTTACATTGTACATGTTCATGAGGCATTCAATATACATTGACTATTCATGTATGTTAAAAGTTTTACAATGATCCATGTTCAATATATGAAATTACGGGAGTTGTAGCATTATATGTAACCCTTTCCCTACACGTGATGCATGTATGTATATTTTAAAAATCCGTTTAATTGCGTAATGATATTTATGATGAATTGGTGATAACCATTCGCTTACTCTCTATATATGAATAATAAAAGGTTTGCTTGAAATACACAACATTATAAAATCGTGTGAACTTACCTTCGTTTCTTGGCCAGTCGCGGTAGCTCAGTGGCAGAGCGCTAGCTTCGTAACTTAGAGGTCGTGTGTTCGAGCCTCGCTGATGCCATGGCCTCGTCAAACATAAGATATAAACTTTTGGTAGTTGGATTTATTACTCCTTCACCAAATACTCGGCATTTAGAAGCGAGAGTCACGGATCTTTAGGATATGACCTTAAAAGCGGAGGTCGCGTGTCAAAGCAGACGTTGGCATGATCAAGAAACTTAGCACTAGGCCTATGGTACTTAACGTTTTCCCTGCGCTTCTAACAGCATTTTTTGTTTATGAAGAAGTTATTTTAGCGCTCGTATTTCCGTCAGATATCTCCCCTTCGATAAAGCGTTGAAAAGAACTTCAACTGAATTTATCTTCATGAAAAAGGAGTTTTGTCTGCTGGTTCCTAAGCCATTTGTTACACGAGTAAACCGGAAGACATTGGGGTTTTACTGGAATTACCGCCATTATGACGATGGCTCATTCCCCCTTGAAGGGGCATGGGCACGATTTGAATTGAAATTTTTCAGCTATTTTTTTCCCCATTTCTATTGTTTACAATGCTTAACTGAAGTAGTTCTAATGGTCAACCAAAATTTGAATATCAATTGTTGATTTACAAGTGAGATTCAGCATTCACAATTCTGTGTTATGTAAACAAGACTCGTGCCATGTTTTTGTTTACATATATATGGCTTAATAAACAAGAGTCCCACAGGCCTTATCGGTCACCTCAATACTAGTGAAAAAGTATCATTACTTCCATGGGCTATGGAATCTAGAAAAAAAATTCCTGTTCTGAATATATAAGCTAAATTCTAATGTACAGCAACAGTATAAAACAAGATGTGTTCTTAAAACTTTACTGCCTTCAAAAGTACATACACTGATGAAAGGCTTTAAATAATAGGCGTATTAACATTAATTATCAAAATATATGACTAATTTGGACTCATGCTCTAGTTCGTCAATACAACCTGTCGTTGGGTCAAGTGCTATCTGGCATGTTTCGTGCCGGTTGTTTTGGAACACTGATTTTAACTACGAATAACTCTGTTTGCCTGATCGGGATGTGGGGCTCACGGCGGTTGTGACTGGTCAACGGGGATGCTTACTCCTTCTAGGAACCTGGTCCCACCCCTGGTTTGTCAGAGAGTCCGTGTTTGCGCAAGTGTATGTTTTGTATTGCTTGTGGGGGTTATGGGATTGATCAATGTTCGTTATCTTCCCCTTTCATTCAAATGTTTACTAACCATTAGAAATACCTTAGTTAAGCATTCTAAACATTAAAAGTGGAAAAATAGAATTTGAAAATTTTCAACTCAAATTGTGTCCATGTTCCTTAAATATTTTACAATAGAATTATTTATCTTTTTAAGAGCAATTCTCTGTAACGTTCTCTATAACGACCTCCGCCGTAAAATGGCCGAAATATTGCCAAAACAGCGTAAAACCCCAATCAATCTGTAACGACCAAAAAAAAAAAAAAATCGGACCTCGGCACGCATGGTCTCAGATTTTGATAAAACTTACAGATTAAAGAAAGTACCCCACAAAATGTGAGAAATCAAATATATTTTATTATTGTGATGCATGGAAACCATGATAGTAAATTTCGACCATTGGGGGTAATCCAATTTATACTTATAATTATAATGACTTACATTTTTACAAGCCCAATAACTAAAATAGTAGCAACTCTTCTCTATCTTTGAAATAATTTTAGATAAATTAACATATCAATAGCTCAAAATTCACATAAGTTTGTGTTTTATCATTAACAACGAATCAGCTAACGTTGTCATGGAAACACATCTGAAGGGTCCATTGTCAAGTGCAGGAAAATTGCAATCGGAACTCCTCGAATGTCTCGCGCACTCGACATTGATCTCGGATGCAATACAATTCCATCCATGAGTGAATTTGATGCATTGCTAGCTATGACGTACGTAACGTCTAGCCTTAGTTCGTAAGTCCCCGAGCTCGCGCTTCATAATTCACTGCATATCGTATCATAGTGCAGTAGGCTGTGACGTCATAGCTAACGTAACGTCCTGCAGTAGGCTGTGACGTCATGGTTGACAATGCATCAAATTAATTCATGGATGCCATCATCTCACATCATTTTTGTCTATTATTGAATCAATAAAGCAGCCATTTTCAACAATTAGAATATTCTAATTCAGCTTAGAATAAAATTCAATTCAGAATTGCAGATATCAACATATCAATTTATAAAAAACAAATAATTGCCACAGCAACCCTTTCAACAAAATCAGTTTTATAGATGCATTGCTTTAAACTATTGTATCATTATTAGATAAAGTATGATATATCAATCTTATAGGCTGGTTTCTTTTTTGACTGTACATCCTGGTTATGTATGCCTGGCTAATCGACATTAGCTGATGTAATCTAAATCACATGAATGAACATCTCCATTGCACACATATATCACATACATACACCTATGCATACAATATTGTCGAATTATTGATACGTTTTCTACTAGAAATTTATATCTGATACATGTCAAACATATTGATAACAATTCTTTTCCCAAAATTTGTGCAATTGTTCCAATATTAACCTCATGATTTAAAAATTACCTGGAATACATTCTGTGATAAGGCTACCACATATCATGGTGGGGATCAGAGTTAGAGTAGGTCCCCAGTACCCCTTGCTTGTCGTAAAAGGCGACTAAATGGGGTGTTCCTTCGGATGAAAACGCAAAATGCAAGGTCCCTTGTCACAACAGGTGTGGCACGATAAATATCCCTTCCTACATGCACTCAAAAGCCGTAAGTAGCTAAGCGCCGAACATTGGACTAAATTTTGCAACCTATTTACCGTCGATAATGACGTCTTCATGTAAGTGGAAAACGTTAAATGATATCAACCAATAGCAACAACAAAAAATTATTAAATTTCTACTAATCTCTTGGTTTCTTCAATTTTTAAAAATGTGTTGTGCAATCTCAGACTAAGTTTAATACCGCGAAGTTGGTTGGGGTGTTTCAGAGCATGTAAAAATTGTTGTAAACCAAATAAAAGAAAGTTATATGTACATTTATATACATTAATGATTAATGGAGAAATGCTTGAATGCAGGATTTTTCTCCAAGTAACACTGAGACCGGTCGCGGTGCGGTGCTCTGAGGTAGAGCGCTCAGTCGGTAACTGAGAGGTCGTAAATTCAAGCCTAAGACGTAAACATAAATAACGATAGCTGCTTTGTCAAACACTTGACATTTAAAAGTGAGAATCAAACGTCTTTCGAATATGATCTTCAAACCGAAGGTCCCGTGTCACGGCAAGCGGTGGCACATTAAAGAACCCACATTGCTACGGCCCTGATCGCTAAGCATAGGTCTAATCCGTGGCGGATTTAAGGGGAGGGGGCTCCCCCACCCATAAAATTTATTAACTTTAAGGCAAATCGTGTTTTTTTGTACTTCCACTTAATAAAAACAAACACCAATAACAAAGCAATATTTTTTTTTCCATTTGCGTTCATTGTATAACAGAAAGTAATTCCAATACAAGGTCAACATCAAACACACAAACAGTTTAAGAAAACTTCTGAAGTTTTCAATCTGACAAGCAGCTTGCCATACTAACTCACCAGCATTCCATTTTCTGACTCGATAAGCAGCTTATCAAGTACTGAATAAACACGACTTACAAACTGTAAAATAAACTTCCCCGTGCAAAGTTTGAACGCCAGAATGAATACCAATCGAACCTAACTTCCCTTCAAAACCTTCAAGCCCCACCCCTAAATCTCATTAGCGTTCCCACAAAATAAATTAATTTTATTCTAATTCACCTAGTTCAACCGAAATAAATTATATTTCTTTTTTATTTCCACTTAATAAAAACAAACACCAATAACAAAACAATATTTTATTTGTTGCATTTGTGTTCATTGCATAGCAGAATGAAAGAAAGGAATTTTATGAAAAATTAGGAACTTTTAACCTAATTTTAGTGAAATCAAGCATATTTTGATGTAACCATCCTTAGCGGACTCCGACCTCCATCTCCCATGTCTATTAAACAATCTGTCTGAAACACCAGAAATTAGCACAAACTGACGCGCCCCGCTCTTAAACTGTGTATCCAAATTTCGATATATCTGGAAATAGTGATTGGAAAACTTCAATAAACAATTCCCTCATTCTTGAATACGTAAAAGATTTATTACCTTTTTAAGCTAATAACCCAACTTTGTTTTACTCAAATTTCGAAAAATGAATTCTGAACTCTGATTGGAAAATCCACACCATGCAAAGTACATTTCCAAATTTCTGACAGGACATACGTCACTATTCATTCTAGCTATAACAACATACTGACCACCCCTATAAATATCAGTCTTACTTTTCTCAATGAATATAGCCATATGAGTCTGTTCAAAACAAACATCTGAACATCTGATGATTAGTAACTCACTACTACGTAAAAAGCCTGCATATCATTTTCCCTGTCTCAAAAACATTTTTACTAGCTCCGAATCTGTCGGAAAAGAATTTCCAATTACAGAATGCACACAACGAATTCCATATAAAGCTGAGCATACCACTGACAGACACTCCTTCCTGAATTAAACTTGCGAGATAAACGCAGATCACCAAGGGTTTTCTGTCCCCGGACGACTGTCAGTCTTGCGCTTCTTACATGTAAGAGCCCGGTTTTCAGCTTTGTAAATCTTTCTTTTTTTCCGTCATCTGAATCGCTCGCTACCGGGTTTGTCACGTACTGGTTAATTGTCTCCCACCCTCCAGATGAAGATTCGCCTATTCTAATGTGTTTGTTACGCTGCTTAATTTTTTGACCCGTTTCCTTGATAACTTCTTTAGGATACTCTAATTCCCCGTTATCAATGGTCCAGGTTATTGAATTCAAATACTCCTGAATATTCGAGTTGGAATTGTACTGAATTTTATGTCCTTTCGATTTCCAGATAATTTCGTTCTGTCCTTTGAATTGTTCAACTCTGAAGTCGCAGAAGCACTTGCACCTTGATTTTCGTATTTTAAACTAGAAACTTTGGAATTTACAAATTCCTTAATTTCTTCTTTTTGCAACTTTAACTCAACCAGTAAATCAGGTATCGAGGGTTCCTCCATGCATATATGTCAGCATAATAGATTAGAGCAACTTTCCCGCGTGCAAAGTTTGAACGCCAGAATGAATACCATTCGAACCTAACTTCCCTTCAAAACTTTCAAGCTCCGCCCCTAAATCTCATTATCGTTCCCACAAAAGAAATTTTTATTCTATTCACCTAGTTCAACCGAAATAAATTATATATCTTTTGTTTAGAAAAATGTAAACAATAATTTCTTCCACTCTAAGAAAAAAAAATTCTCTTGATTTTTTAAATCAAATTTCTCGGAATTTCACCTTATCAAAAATGACGGAAAATAGTAAAAATGACTACATAGGAGACATAGTTCACGTCCTATAAAATCTGTAAAACCCAGGAGCTTCCGGGGGCTTTGCCCCGGCCCCCAACCAGGACTTCAACCTGGACCCACTGGGGACTTCAAGTAGCCCCCACACCCCTAACTCATAAAGTTGCGCCCCACTAACCGCAATTCCTGGATCCTCCCCTTCTAATGTTGTGTACATGTACTTCACTTACAGCTAGTGATGTCACAATATAATAATAAAAAAATAGAACTTAAAACAAATTAACATAACCACCCAATTAACCTTGAACATCTGACGGCCTTGGGTTAGATAGTCACCCCCCCCCCCCCCCCCCCCCCCCAACACCCCGCAGTATGTGTGATGTCATGGTATCATGCACTTAAAAAGACCAATATAGACTGCGTTTGCTGTCTTTTGATAATTTTTACAAGTGATCTTGGTTTACGATTCATGCACACTTTCTAATCCCCCTGTAAGTACATGTAACCTTTGTGCAATTATATTGATATATATTCATGCCTCTCTGATTCAAGGCTACAGCGCTAAAAAAAAATTCAAACCTTGACATTGACCAATTCAGAAAGCGATGCAGCAACAAATAATTATTTCCTCTTTTATCTGTGACCTTGAGCAAATTATTTTGAAAATTAGGTCTATGGTAAATAATTAGGGGAAGGGATATTTTATTGTTTATATAGATATGTATTGTCAATGGAACAACTATACCCATATCATAATTCCATTGTTATTTATTACAATTGTTTTGATTGGACAAAAATAAAGCTGAACAAGAGTTTATATATCAATAAATCCGAAAAACGAGAAGTATTCATACACGCCTGAAAACAAATAACATAGTGCGGGGAACCTATTCAACTTTTTGCAATTGTTAACAAAGTGAATGAATTGGAATTATAAGAATCAAACATTCATTTCGAAGAATTTATCGATGTGTAAACTCCGGACATTTTACTCACAAACTTAACATGCACTTTTATTCAGTTTGTGAGTTTACACATCGATAAATTCTTCAAAAAGAATATTTAACCTATAATACAGGTACACCAGACATTGGAAGTAAAACAATAACATATGTACCCTATCATTGTAGTCACTTAAATTCGATAAATTTTCTAGAATTTATTTTTTTTTCAAGCAGAGCTTTTATTGATCCTATTGTTATGAACGAAACGCACAATGTGTCAAAATCTAATGAAATACATCACAAATTATAAAGGCACGTGGTCATTTAACTAATTGACGTACATTATTATTTTTTTTAAAAACATTATCATCACTACAATTTTATCACGAGAGAGAGAGAGTATTGTATCTTGCTTAACGTCTCGCTCGAGAATTGTTCACTCAAATGGAGACATCACCAAGACAGATGTTCAAGGGCTTCATATTTGGGCCTATGCTCGGCTTTTGCGGCCATTGAGCAGTGAGGGTTCTTTAGCGTGCTACACCTACTATGACATGGGACATCCGTTTATAAGGTCATCTCCGAGGACCCGTGACATTCACACCTTATGCCGAGTGTTTGGCGATGGAACTGTCACTACATGTTTTAACGTCTTAGGTTTGTCGCGGCCGGGATTGGATATGCGCATGCGGGGCGAACGCTCTAACCTCTCGTCCACCGCGGCGGTCCCCGGGGTTGAGAGAGAAAAATTCCTTTTCATATAACATGGACAGTGTTCTTATGTATTAAGAAATATTTGGGACACTATTGGAATATATAAAATTGATGCGAACCTCAAATATTGAAAAGTAGGTGAAATCAACCTTGTTAATGTTAAATAAACCAGTCAGATATAGTATTCATTTTAAGAAGATTACAACCCCCCCTTCTTTACCCCCCCCCCCCACCTCCCTCCCGTGTCAAAACCATTATCTCCTTTAGAAAATATTTAATATATTTTCAACCTTTTAGTATATTTCAAGTGAAACTAGTTCTAATTGTAACGGGGACCGTTACATATGTTCCCCAAACCTCCCCCAATTAAGAAGTGATGTCATTGTAAACCTATAGCAAAAAATCATTTAATTTTAACCTTTAACTAGTTCTAATTGTAACGGGGACCGTTAGAGATGTTCCCCAAACCTCCCCCAATTAAAAAGTGATGTCCTTGTGAATCTATAGGAAAAAATCATTTTATTTTAGCCTTTAATTACATGTAGTATGTTCAATATGGTCATTTCAGTACCAAGAAATGAAAGAAAGCGTTGCACGTGCATACACGCGCACGCGTGTATGATTCCGAATTTTTGTTTATGTCGTTCAACAGGCATTTGTATCATATACCCACAGTATGAATTTCATAACCTTTCCACCACATATAAGGAAGTTATAGCGATTTCAAAATCGTCCAATCAGAATTCAGCACACGTGCATGCAGGTGCTGAGCAGTAATTCTAACCACAGCAATTTGTAAGGAGTACCAAGACACATCTAAACCCCTAATATCAATAGAATTTGATGAAAAACAAAAACGTTATCGTTATTTAAATATTGAACATTTGAAAAACGTTGCACGTGCATGCGCGTGTGCGTTGGCATTTTTTGTTACACCAAAATATAGATACACGTATTGTCTACGTATGCTGTGAATAGCATCTCATTCGCTTCATAAATAAGATAGTTACAGACGTTTTAGTACTATCCAATCAAAATGAAGCGCACGTGCATGCGCGTGCAAATTGGTAATTTTGACCATGCAAATCAGTTAAGGGTCTCAATATCTACTTATGATATGAATATCAAGCCATTTCAATGAAGAACAAAAAAGTTAGACTGATTCCAAAGTTAGAGTACAAATTTTGTAATGCACGTGCACGCGCATGCGTGCGCGTTCAGACAAAATAAATATCATTTTTGATATCTACAAATGATATACTACCATCATATTTAGGTTTCATATCGATCCCTTTAATATTCTGATTTTCCATTTTTTGTACCAAAATTGCAGTGCACGTGTGCGCGCGTGCATGCACGTGCAGACAAAATGACTATCACTATGCACATCTACAAACGCTATACTATCATCCTGGAAAGTGTCATATCGATCCCTTTTGTAGTTTCTGAGAACACTACCGGACAAAAAAATACCGGAGAAAAAGAATAATAACTAGAAACTCATTACTAGTAATGAGTAGGTCTTCCGTTTGTTCACTTCCGGTAAAGAGTTTTCTGATCCTACAAAAACCATTCAAATATATCAGAGATTGTACTTTAACAATAAATGAGAAGTGTATTATCGAATTTCTTGTAACTTCCGGTGACGACCGGAAGTACTATTCAGATGTGTTTTCCTATGAATGACAGTGACTCTTTACTGTCTATATTCCCTGAAAATTTCACGTCTCTATCTGAAGAGTTCTCAACAAAAACAAGTAGACTAAAGAAAGAAAAAGTAGTAGGTAACTACCGACTGGAAGTGAATTTTGAAAAACGAAATTGTCAAAACTCTAGAAGTTGATACTATTCTTAAGACATGTGAAAATCATATCAAACACTTCAAATATAAAGCGAGATTTGTGGGGACAAAGAGACGAAAAGTAAAAAAGTATTTTATCAAGAAACCGGAAGTAGTCGTTTTGACTACCGACGGGGTCAATATTCTTTTGACATTTTGAAAGAGACTTAATAAACTAGTATAAGTTTCAATTTAAAAGAAAAAGTTTGAAATTTACGATTATTTCAATCACTTCCGGTGACGACAGGAAGTGACGGTCGACATGCTCAACACCCTATTCCATGCTTACAAACAGAGATTGATCATCCCTGAATATTTGATGAACCTATCTTTTAATCTTTCCAAGAAAAATGCTGGACAAAATTTCGTTTGAGAAACAGAAAATCGGCCATATTTTCCGACCGGAAGTGAATTTTGGAAAAACAAAAATAACCACAGGAATGTCATTTCATAAGACATTATTGCTGAGAATTTCAAGAAAATCTATCCACCATCTCTGAGAAATCACTCCAAGAAATCGGAAAATCGACATTTTTCAAATACTTCCGGTATAGACCGGAAGTGACGGACAAAAAAATTGAATGTATGTGTACAATGGACTAATGTTAGTTGATCAACTCTACAAGTTTCAAGCGTCTATCTATATTCATTATTGAGAAACTTAAAAAACAAGGTTTGAATATGTCCACCCCATATCTCACGACCGGAAGTGAATTTTACAAAAATATTTAAATTTACTCTATACATTTATAGTGTCTATAACATATGTAAAATTCAAATCATTAACTTGTTTTATGACCGAGATTTATGGCACTGAAAAATGAGAGAATGAATAGGCCTTCTTTGATATAACCGGAAGTTGGAGATTCAACTTCCGGTGGGGTCAATAGTTTTTGAGAATTAGAACGAGACCTAATAAACCGATATAGGTTTCAATTTCAAAGAAAAAAGTTTGAAATTTATGATTTATTAATCACTTCCGGTGACGACCGGAAGTGACGGCCGACATTCTTACTCCCCTACTACACGCCTACAAAGTGAGATCTATTAACTCTGAAAATTTGGTGACTCTATCTTTTACCGTTTCTGAGAAAAACGCTTGACAACGAAAACAGCTCATAAGCCGTATTTGCCGACCGGAAGTAAATTATACAAAAATATTTGACGTTACTCTAGACATTTATAGTGACTATAATATATGTAAAACTCAACTCATTAACTAGTTTCATGACCGAGATTTATGGCACTGAAAAATGAGAGAATGAATAGTCTTTCTTTGATATAACCGGAAGTTGGAGATTCAACTTCCGGTGGGGTCAACATTTTTTGAGAATTAGAACGAGATATAGTAAACCAAAGTAGGTTTCAATTTGAAAGAAAAAAGTTTGAAATTGATGATTTATTTAATCATTTCCGGTGACGACCGGAAGTGACGGCGAAAAAAAATATTACGTGCATGCACCATAGAGAAAATAGATCTATCATCCCTGAAAGTTTCATTCGATTATCTTTAGTGGTTTTCAAGTTTACCCCCGGACAAAGTTTCTTTCAAAAACCGGAAAATCGGACGTATCTGACGAACGGAAGAGAATTTTGAAAAAATGAAAAAAATGCCTCGAGGTACCATCGTTCCCTATAACCTGTGAAAGTTTCAAGAAAATCCATCCAACGGTCTCGGAGACGAAAGGGAAAAAAAAAATAATAATAATAACTAGACACTCATTACTAGTAATGAGTAGGTCTTCCGTTAGACCACTTCCGGTAAAGAGCTTTCTATTCCTACGAAAACCATTTACATGTATCAGAAAAAGTGCCTTAACAATCAATGAGAAATGTATTATCGAATTTTTTACTCCTTTCTCGTAACTTCCGGTGACGACTGGAAGTATTATTCAGATACGTTTTCCTATAAATAACAGCAACTCTTCACTGTCTATATTCCCTGAAAATTTCACGTCTCTATCTGAAAGAGTTCACAACAAAAAGAAGTAGACTAAAGAAAGAAGACGTAGTAGGTTACTACCGACCGGAAGTCAATTTTGAAAAACAAAATTATCTGAACTCTAGAAGTTGATATTTTTATTAAGACATGTGAAAATCATATGAAAGACTTCAAATATAAGCGAGATTTATGGGGACAAAGAGACGAAAAGTAAAAAGGTATTTTATCAAGAAACCGGAAGTAGTCGTTTTGACTACCGACAGAGTCAATATTCTTTTGACACTTTGAAAGAGACTTAATAAACTAGTCTAGGTTTCAATTTAAAGAAAAAAGTTTGAAATTTGCGATTCTTTCCATCACTTCCGGTGACGACAGGAAGTGACGGTCGACTTCCTACTGCACGCTTAGAAACGGAGATTGATCATCCTTGAATATTTGATGAACCTATATTTTACCTTTTCCGAGAAAAATGCTGGAGAAAATTCCTTTTGAGAAACAGAAAATCGGCCATATTTGCCGACCGGAAGTGAATTTTGTAAAAACAAAAATAATTATAGCAAGGTCATTTCATAAGATATTATTCCTGAAAATTTCAAGAAAATATATCTAGCCATCTCTGAGAAATCACTCGAAGAAATTGGAAAATCGACATTTTTTCAAATACTTCCGGTATAGACCGGAAGTGACGGACGAAAAAATTTAATGTATTTGTACAATGGACTAATGTTAGTTAATCAACTCTACAAGTTTCAAGCGTCTATCTATATTCATTATTGAGAAACTGAAAAAACAAGCTTTGAATATGTCCACCCCATATCTCACGACCGGAAGTGAATTTTACAAAAATATTTAAATTCACTCTAGACATTTATAGTGTCTATAATATATGTGAAATTCAAATCAATAACTTGTTTTATGACCGAGATTTATGGCACTGAAAAATGAAAGAATGAATAGTCTTTCTTTGATATAACCGGAAGTTGGAGATTCAACTTCCGGTGGGGTCAACATTTTTTAAGAATTAGAACGAGACCTAGTAAACCGATATAGGTTTCAATTTGAAAGAAAAATGTTTGAAATTTGATTCATTATTCACTTCCGGTGACGACCGGAAGTGACGACCGACATTCTTAACCCCCTACTGCACGCCTACAAAGTGAGATCTTTTAACTCTGAAAATTTGGTGACTCTATCTTTTACCGTTTCTGAGAAAATCGCTGGACAACGAAAACAGCTAATAAGCCGTATTTGCCGACCGGAAGTAAATTATACAAAAATATTTGACGTTACTCTAGACATTTATAGTGACTATAATATATGTAAAACTCAACTCATTAACTAGTTTCATGACCGACATTTATGGCACTGAAAAATGAGAGAATGAATAGGCTTTCTTTGATATAACCGGAAGTTGGAGATTCAACTTCCGGTGGGGTCAACATTCTTTGAGAATTAGAACGAGATATAGTAAACCGAAATAGGTTTCAATTTGAAAGAAAAAAGTTTGAAATGCATGTTTCCTTGAATCACTTCCGGTGACGACCGGAAGTGACGGCCGACATTCTTAACCCCCTACTGCACGCCTGAAAAGTGAGATCTATTAACTCTGAAAATTTGGTGACTCTATCTTTTACCGTTTCTGAGAAAAACGCTGGACAAGATGTCTTGTAAAAAGACGGAAATTGGACACATCTTGCGACCGGAAGTGAATTTTGAAAAAATGAAAAAAAATACCTCGAGGTACCATCCTTCTCTATAATCTGTGAAAGTTTCAGGAAAATCCATCCAACGGTCTCGGAGACGAAAGGGAAAAAAAAATAATAACTAGAAACTCATTACTAGTAATGAGTAGGTCTTCCGTTTGTTCACTTCCGGTAAAGAGGTTTCTGATCCTACCAAAACCATTCAAATATATCAGAGAATGTACTTTAACAATAAATGAGAAGTGCATTATCGAATTTTTTACTCATTTCTTTTAACTTCCGGTGACGATCGGAAGTACTATTCAGTTGTGTTTTCCTATGAATGACAGTGACTCTTTACTGTCTATATTCCCTGAAAATTTCACGTCTCTATCCGAAGAGTTCTTAACAAAAAGAAGTAGACTAAAGAAAGAAAAAGTAGTAGGTAACTACCGACTGGAAGTCAATTTTGAAAAACGAAATTGTCAAAACTCTAGAAGTTGATATTATTCTTAAGACATGTGAAAATCATATCAAACACTTCAAATATAAGCGAGATTTGTGGGGACAAAGAGACAAAAAGTAAAAAAGTATTTCATCAAGAAACCGGAAGTAGTCGTTTTGACTACCGACGGGGTTAATATTATTTTGACATTTTGAAAGAGACTTAATAAAGTAGTATGAGTTTCAATTTAAAAGAAAAAGTTTGAAATTTATGATTATTTCCATCACTTCCGGTGACGACAGGAAGTGACGGTCGACATGCTCAACACCCTATTGCATGCTTACAAACAGAGATTGATCATCCCTGAATATTTGATGAACCTATCTTTTACCCTTTCCAAGGAAAATGCTGGACAAAATCTCGTTCGAGAAACAGAAAATCGGCCATATTTTCCGACCGGAAGTGAATTTTGGAAAAGCAAAAATAACCACAGGAATGTCATTTCATCAGACATTATTCCTGAAAATTTCAAGAAAATCTATCCACCATCTCTGAGAAATGACTCGAAGAAATCGGAAAATCGTCATTTTTTTCAAATACTTCCGGTATAGAGCGGAAGTGACGGACGAAAAAATTGAATGTATGTGTACAATGTCCTAACGCTAGTTGATCAACCCTACAAGTTTCAGGTGTCTATATATTTTCGTTATTGAGAAACTGAAAAAGCAAAGTTTGAATTTGTCCACCCCCTATCTCACGACCGGAAGTGAATTTTCGAAAAATATTTGACGTTACTCTAGACATTTATAGTGTCTACAATATATGTTAAATACAAGTGAAACACTTGTTTTGTAAACGAGATTTAAGGCATTGAAAAAGGAGAATTTGAAATGTTTTTCCTTAATTACCGGAAGTCAACGTTTCCACTTCCGGTGGGGTCAGCGGTTTTCAATACTACAAAATATACCTGATAAAGTGGTATAGGTTTCGATTCAACAACTACAACTTTAATTTTTCGATTCTTCTTATCACTTCCGGTGACGACCGGAAGTGACGGCCGACATTTTGAACCCCCAACTGCACGCCTACAAAGTGAGATCTATCAACTCTGAAAATTTGGTGACTCTATCTTTTACCGTTTCTGAGAAAAACGACGGACAAAATCCCTCCAAAAAAACGGAAATTGGACATATCTAACGACCAGAAGTGAATTTTGAAAAAATGAAAAAAATGCCAGGGGGTATCTTCATTCTCTATCATCCCTGAAATTTTGAAGAAAATCCGTCCAGCCATCTCTGAGAAATCGTGCCGACATAAAAAGGGGAAAATAATAATAATAATAATAATAACTAGACACTCATTACTAGTAATGAGTAGGTCTTCCGTTAGATCACTTCCAGTAAAGAGTTTTCTATTCCTACGAAAACCATTTAAATGTATCAGAAAATGTGCCTTAACAATCAATGAGAAATGTATTATCGAATTTTTTACTCCTTTCTCGTAACTTCCGGTGACGACCGGAAGTACTATTCAGATGCGTTTTCCTATAAATGACAGCGATTCTTTACTGTTGATATTCCCTGAAAATTTCACGTCTCTATCTGAAAGAGTTCTCAACAAAAAGAAGTAGACTAAAGAAAGAAAAAGTAGTAGGTTACTACCGACCGGAAGTCAATTTTGAAAAACAAAATGATCCAAACTCTAGAAGTTGATACTTTTATTATGACATGTGAAAATCATATGAAAGACTTCAAATATAAGCGAGACTTATGGGGACAAAGAGATGAAAAGTAAAAAGGTATTTTATCAAGAAACCGGAAGTAGTTGTTTTGACTACCGACGGAGTCAATATTCTTTTGACACTTTCAAAGAGACTTAATAAACTAGTATAGGTTTCAATTTAAAAGAAAAAGTTTGAAATTTGCGATTCTTTCAATCACATCCGGTGACGACAGGAAATGACGGTCGACATGTTCAACCCACTACTGCACACTTGCAAACGGAGATTGATCATCCCTGAATAATTGATGAACCTATATTTTACCTTTTCCAAGAAAAATGCTGGACAAAATTCCTTTTGAGAAACAGAAAATCGGCCATATTATCCGACCGGAAGTGAATTTTGTAAAAACAAAAATAATTATAACAAGGTCATTTCATATGACATTATCCCTGAAAATTTCAAGAAAATATGTCCAGCCATCTCTGAGAAATCACTCGAAGAAATCGGAAAATCGACAATTTTTCAAATACTTCCGGTATAGACCGGAAGTGACGGACAAAAAAATTGAATATATGTGTACAATGGACTAATGTTAGTTGATCAACTCTACAAGTTTCAAGCGTCTATCTATCTTCATTATTGAGAAACTGAAAAAACAAGGTTTGAATATGTCCACCCCATATCTCACGACCGGAAGTGAGATTTACAAAACTATTTAAATATACTCTAGACATTTATAGTGTCTATAACATATGTAGAATTCAAATCAGTAACTTGTTTTATGACCGAGATTTATGGCACTGAAAAATGAGAGAATGAATAGTCTTTCTTTGAAATAACCGGAAGTTGTAGATTCAACTTCCGGTGGGGTCAACATTTTTTGAGAATTAGAACGAGACCTAGTAAACCGATATAGGTTTCAATTTGAAAGAAAAAAGTTTGAAATTTATGATTCTTTAATCACTTCCGGTGACGACCGGAAGTGACGGCCGACATTCTTAACCCCCAACTTCACGCCTACAACATGAGATCTATTCACTCTGAAAATTTGGTGACTCTATCTTTTACTGTTTATGAGAAAAACGCTAGATAACGAAAACAGCTAAAAAGCCGTATTTACCGACCGGAAGTAAATTTTACAAAAATATTTGACGTTACTTTAGACATTTATATTGACTATAATATATGTAAAACTCAACTCATTAACTAGTTTTATGACCGAGATTTATGGCACTGAAAAATGAGAGAATGAATAGTCTTGCTTTGATATAACCGGAAGTTGGAGATTCAACTTCCGGTGGGGTCAACATCTTTTGAGAATAAGTACGAGAGATAGTAAACCGAATAGGTTTAAATTTGAAAGAAAAAAGTTTGAAATTTATGATTCCTTTAATCACTTCCGGTGACGACCGGAAGTGACGGCGACAAAAAATATTACGTGCATGCACCGTAGAGAATATAGATCTATCATCCCTGAAAATTTCATTCGATTATCTTTAGTGGTTTTCAAGTTTACCCCCGGAAAAAGTTTCTTTCAAAAACCGGAAAATCGGACGTATCTGACGAACGGAAGTGAATTTTGAAAAAATGAAAAAATTGCCTCGAGGTACCATCGTTGTCTATAATCTGTGAAAGTTTCAGGAAAATCCATCCAACGGTCTCGGAGACGAAAGGGAAAAAAAAAATAATAATAACTAGACACGATCTCGTTGCGAGCAACGAGTAGGTCTTCCGTCCGATTTGTTGATGCACTCGGAGTTAAAAAAAAAAAAAGAAGACAAATGAGTCCCAATTTAGTTTCCGACTTTAAGACACTTTAGATATAATCAATTTTTCATATCATAAGCTTCTGAAGCAAAGTTGCGGTGAAATTCGTTTGAAATTCGACTCTCCAGGCGAGCCATAAGGCCCGCGGGCCTATTTCTTGATGTCATTTGTTAGCCCTCTATAAACTCAACAACTTTAGTTCTATATGTCTTTACAAAATATTTACCTGTAAAAAGTTATTGAGATCGACCGATATCGACAAAAAATCGACTCTACAGGCGAGCCATTAGGACCATAGGCCTATTTCTTGATATCAATCGATAGATCTCGATAAACTGAACAACTTTTGTTCAATATGTCCTTACAAAATATTTACCAGTTACAAGTTTTTGAAATCGACTGATATCGACAAAAATCGACTCTACAGGCGAGCCACGAGGCCCACAGACCCATTTTTTGATATTGATCGATAGGTTATGACACGTTGAACAACTTTTGTTCAATAATGCTTTTCAAAAAATATGTCGTTTTAAAGATATGAGGCGTCAAATATTGACGATTTTGGCCCTTAAAATCTCTAATGATGTAACATATGACCTACTTTTTGATTTGATAAGATCAAGCTCGTTGAGATGAACATTTCCGCTTCTACAACTTATTATAAAATATTAATAGTTTCTGAGATATTCTCAAAAACATTTGGACCCTTCTGAACCCCTAATTTAAAGGGCCAGCCCCTTTTGCTTGATATCGTAAGAAAGGCCTTGTCATTTTAAACATTTTTTGCTCAACAAGTATTTAGAAATTCTTTACCGTTCTCGAGTTATCCCTACAAGAAATATTTAGGGGCCAAACTGTAGCTCCCTAACGGGGCCACATAGGGAAAAAACGAAATGTACATATTGTTTAGATTATCATTCTGAACAACTTTTGTTCAATAATGCTTTTCAAAATATTTGTCGTTTTCAAGATATGAGGCGTCAATTATTTAGGATTTTGGCCCTTAAAATCCCTTATTACGTAACATATGACCTACTTTTTGATTTGATAAGAAGAAGCTCGTTTAGATGAACATTTCCGCTTCAATGACTTATTACAAAATATTAATAGTTTCTGAGATATTCTCATAAACCTTTGGACCCTTCTGGGCCCCTAATTTAAAGGGTCAGCCCCTTTTGCTTGATATCGTAAGAAAGGTCATGACATTTCAAACATTTTTTGTTCAACAAGTATTTAGAAATTCTTTACCGTTCTCGAGTTATTTCTAGAAGTAATTTTTAGGGGCCAAACTGTAGCTCCCTAACGGGGCCACATAGGGTAAAAACGAAATATGCATATTGTTCAGATCATCATTCTGAACAACTTTTGTTCTTTATTGCTTTTCAAAATATTTGTCGTTTTCGAGATACAAGGGGTAAAAAATGTATGGTTTTGGCCCTTAAAATCCCTTATTACGTAACATATGACCTAAATTTTTATATGAATAGATTTGGATTGTTGAGATGAACATTTTTTGTTCTTTGACTTATACCAAAATATTAACGATTTTTGAGATATTTGATCTAGACTTTGAGCCCTTCTAGATCCCTAATTGAAGGGGCTAGCCCCTAAATCTTGATATTTTCGACAAGATCCCGCAAATGTGCACAACTTTTGTTCTACATGTCTTAACAAAATATTTGCAAGAAAAAAGATATTCGAGATCAAAGGTCAAAAATCGACGAAATCGGCGAAAGTTTTTGGCATCCATTTTTTCAGGTCCAGGCGAGCGTTTAGGCAAATCGCCTCCGGTAAAATCGAATCCCCCACAAATCTTCTAAAATGTTTACTCTATCTTGTGTAGAAATTTCAAGACTCTAGCTTCAAAACTAACGGAGGAGATGTGTGGACAACAAGGCCCTTCAAAAAGTCACTAAAAGAGAGATAACTCCTGACCAGAAGTGACGTCAAGCACGAAATTTTGCAAGCAAAGTCTCGTCACCAAAAGACATCTTTCCTGAAAATTTCGTGAAAATCGATCGAGAAATGGCTGAGAAAAACGCGTGTACTACCAAGGAAAATAATAATAATAATAATGAAGAAGAAGAACGCGAACAATAATAGTAAGGTCTTCCGCAGGAGACGGAAGACCTTAATAATAATAATGAAGAAGAAGAACGCGAACAATAATAGTAAGGTCTTCCGCAGGAGACGGAAGACCTTAATAATAATAATGAAGAAGAAGAACGCGAACAATAATAGTAAGGTCTTCCGCAGGAGACGGAAGACCTTAATAATAATAATACTAATAATAATAATGAAGAAGAAGAACGCGAACAATAATAGTAAGGTCTTCCGCAGGAGACGGACGACCTTAATAAGAATAATAAGAAACGGAGCAAAAACAATGTCTCCGACACTTTGTGTTCGGAGACATAATAAGAAACGGAGCAAAAACAATATGTCTCCGACACTTTGTGTTCGGAGACAAAATAATAATAATAATAACTAGTGATCCTAATTGTTCGCGAACAATTAGAGGGCTTTCCACCTGCAATGATTTTAAAAAAGACATTTAAGAATATTTAAGATGATGTACGAAACTCAAAATGACCAAGAAAATTTCATTAATAATTTTCACGATGACCTTGACCTTCACCTCATTTTGAAGGTCAAAGGTCATCGGTCTTAATGCAAGTGATCCCATGTCTCTATCTATATTAATGTAAAAGCTATAAGCTTAAAAAAATTTTAATCAAGATATTCAGGGGCAATAATTTGTGAAGGGGTTTTTGGTTCCTTTCGGTTAGCTTCTCAATGCTAAAAATACTTTGAAAGACCTTGAAAATGAAAAAAAATTAATTTTGGTGATGACCTTGACCTTTGACCTTGACCTCATTTTGAAGGTCAAAGGTCATCGGTCTTAATGCAAGTGGTCCCATGTCTCTATCTATATTAATATAAAAGTTATAGGCTTAGATAATGATATTGGAGACTTTCAGGGGCAATAACTATGCTTAAGGGTTTTTGTATCCCTTTGATAATTTTTTCTTTGCAAGACGGTTTTACTGTGAATTCATTAGCGAAGGTTTCGTGTCTCTATGACTTTCCGTTAAGTAGGAGTAGCGATAACAAGGTTTTCGACGCGAGTCTCCGACATTCACAGAAGGGTCAAAGTTCAAAGTTGTAATGCATACTATCAAAACCAATCAAGAAGTCAATACTTACCCATATAATATTTCAACGCTATCTCAAGCAGGAAAGAGAGTATAAAAAGTGCTATTTTTTCCTCTTTTCTGATGACCTTGACCTTTGACCTTGACCTAATTTTCAAGGTCAAAGGTCACCGATCCTATTCCAGTTGGTCCCATGTCTCTACGACAAACCGTGCTCAAGCTCGACATGTTTTACGAATAAATCGCAAAACATAAAGAGGCATTAACTCCCCTTAGGGGACACCGAACCCCTTCATTTGAAATTCTTCGCTTCTACTAATTACCCTCTATGTTTTAGAAAAGGTTTCATCCTCCTATCATTTACGGTTACAAAGTAGAAGTGCTAACAATGATTTCTGCGAAAGGTCCAATAACTCCGTAAGGGGTCAAAGTTCAATTACGCAGGGTGAACTGTATTCGTTTCTCAAGAAGTACTATATGATGGACTATAAAGTTTTTCGATAAGTCTTAAGACGAAGATTTTTTTTGACGGCAGGAAAATAATAATAATAATAATAATAATAACTAGTGATCCTAATTGTTCGCGAACAATTAGAGGGCTTTCCACCTGCAATGATTTTAAAAAAGACATTTAAGAATATTTAAGATGATGTACGAAACTCAAAATGACCAAGAAAATTTCATTAATAATTTTCACGATGACCTTGACCTTTGACCTTCACCTCATTTTGAAGGTCAAAGGTCATCGGTCTTAATGCAAGTGATCCCATGTCTCTATCTATATTAATGTAAAAGCTATAAGCTTAAAAAAATGTTAATCAAGATATTCAGGGGCAATAATTTGTTAAGGGGTTTTTGGTTCCTTTCGGTTAGCTTCTCAATGCTAAAAATACTTTGAAAGACCTTGAAAATGAAAAAAAATTAATTTTGGTGATGACCTTGACCTTTGACCTTGACCTCATTTTGAAGGTCAAAGGTCATCGGTCTTAATGCAAGTGGTCCCATGTCTCTATCTATATTAATATAAAAGTTATAGGCTTAGATAATGATATTGGAGACTTTCAGGGGCAATAACTATGCTTAAGGGTTTTTGTATCCCTTTGATAATTTTTTCTTTGCAAGACGGTTTTACTGTGAATTCATTAGCGAAGGTTTCGTGTCTCTATGACTTTCCGTTAAGTAGGAGTAGCGATAACAAGGTTTTCGACGCGAGTCTCCGAAATTCACAGAAGGGTCAGAGTTCAAAGTTGTAATGCATACTATCAAAACCAATCAAGAATTCAATACTTACCCATATAATATTTCAACGCTATCTTAAGCAGGAAAGAGAGTATAAAAAGTGCTATTTTTTCCTCTTTTCTGATGACCTTGACCTTTGACCTTGACCTAATTTTCCAGGTCAAAGGTCACCGATCCTATTCCAGTTGGTCCCATGTCTCTACGACAAACCGTGCTCAAGCTCGACATGTTTTACGAATAAATCGCAAAACATAAAGAGGCATTAACTCCCCTTAGGGGACACCGAACCCCTTCATTTGAAATTCTTCGCTTCTACTAATTACCCTCTATGTTTTAGAAAAGGTTTCATCCTCCTATCATTTACGGTTACAAAGTAGAAGTGCTAACAATGATTTCTGCGAAAGGTCCAATAACTCCGTAAGGGGTCAAAGTTCAATTACGCAGGGTGAACTGTATTCGTTTCTCAAGAAGTACTATATGATGGACTATAAAGTTTTTCGATAAGTCTTAAGACGAAGATTTTTTTTGACGGCAGGAAAATAATAATAATAATAATAATAATAATAATAATAATAATAATAATAAACAGAACAATAACAATAGGACTTTCCACTGAAAGGTGGAAAGCCCTAATAATAATAACTAGTGATCCTAATTGTTCGCGAACAATTAGAGGGCTTTCCACCTGCAATGATTTTAAAAAAGACATTTAAGAATATTTAAGATGATGTACGAAACTCAAAATGACCAAGAAAATTTCATTAATAATTTTCACGATGACCTTGACCTTTGACCTTCACCTCATTTTGAAGGTCAAAGGTCATCGGTCTTAATGCAAGTGATCCCATGTCTCTATCTATATTAATGTAAAAGCTATAAGCTTAAAAAAAATGTTAATCAAGATATTCAGGGGCAATAATTTGTTAAGGGGTTTTTGGTTCCTTTCGGTTAGCTTCTCAATGCTAAAAATACTTTGAAAGACCTTGAAAATGAAAAAAAATTAATTTTGGTGATGACCTTGACCTTTGACCTTGACCTCATTTTGAAGGTCAAAGGTCATCGGTCTTAATGCAAGTGGTCCCATGTCTCTATCTATATTAATATAAAAGTTATAGGCTTAGATAATGATATTGGAGACTTTCAGGGGCAATAACTATGCTTAAGGGTTTTCGTATCCCTTTGATTATTTTTTCTTTGCAAGAGGGTTTTACTGTGAATTCATTAGCGAAGGTTTCGTGTCTCTATGACTTTCCGTTAAGTAGGAGTAGCGATAACAAGGTTTTCGACGCGAGTCTCCGAAATTCACAGAAGGGTCAGAGTTCAAAGTTGTAATGCATACTATCAAAACCAATCAAGAATTCAATACTTACCCATATAATATTTCAACGCTATCTTAAGCAGGAAAGAGAGTATAAAAAGTGCTATTTTTTCCTCTTTTCTGATGACCTTGACCTTTGACCTTGACCTAATTTTCCAGGTCAAAGGTCACCGATCCTATTCCAGTTGGTCCCATGTCTCTACGACAAACCGTGCTCAAGCTCGACATGTTTTACGAATAAATCGCAAAACATAAAGAGGCATTAACTCCCCTTAGGGGACACCGAACCCCTTCATTTGAAATTCTTCGCTTCTACTAATTACCCTCTATGTTTTAGAAAAGGTTTCATCCTCCTATCATTTACGGTTACAAAGTAGAAGTGCTAACAATGATTTCTGCGAAAGGTCCAATAACTCCGTAAGGGGTCAAAGTTCAATTACGCAGGGTGAACTGTATTCGTTTCTCAAGAAGTACTATATGATGGACTATAAAGTTTTTCGATAAGTCTTAAGACGAAGATTTTTTTTGACGGCAGGAAAATAATAATAATAATAATAATAATAATAATAATAATAATAATAATAAACAGAACAATAACAATAGGACTTTCCACTGAAAGGTGGAAAGCCCTAATAAACAGAACAATAACAATAGGACTTTCCACTGAAAGGTGGAAAGCCCTAATAACTAGTAATCCTAATTGTTCGCGAACAATTAGAGGGCTTTCCACCTACAATGATTTAAAAAAAGATATTTAAGAATATTTAAGATGATGTACGAAACTCAAAACGACCTTGAAAATTTAAATAATAATTTTCACGATGACTTTGACCTCATTTTGAAGGTCAAAGGTCATCGCTCTTAATGCAAATGATCCCATGTCTCTATCTATATTAATGTAAAAGCTATCAGCTTAAAAATGTTAATCAAGACATTCAGGGGCAATAATTTGTTTAGGGGTTTTCGGTTACTTTTGGTTAGTTTCTCAATGCTAAAAATCCTTTGAAAGACCTTTAAAATGGGGAAAAATGATGATGACCTTGAGCTTTGACCTTGACCTCATTTTGAAGGTCAAAGGTCATCGATCTTAAAGCAAGTGGCCCCATGTCTCTATCTATATTAATATAAAAGTTATAGGCTTAAATAATGATATTGGAGACTTTCAGGGGCAATAACTATGCTTAAGGGTTTTCGTATCCCTTTGATTATTTTTTCTTTGCAAGAGGGTTTTACTGTGAATTCATTAGCGAAGGTTTCGTGTCTCTATGACTTTCCGTTAAGTAGGAGTAGCGATAACAAGGTTTTCGACGCGAGTCTCCGAAATTCACAGAAGGGTCAAAGTTCAAAGTTGTAATGCATACTATCAAAACCAATCAAGAAGTCAATACTTACCCATATAATATTTCAACGCTATCTTAAGCAGGAAAGAGAGTATAAAAAGTGCTATTTTTTCCTCTTTTCTGATGACCTTGACCTTTGACCTTGACCTAATTTTCAAGGTGAAACGTCACTGATCCTATTCCAGTTGGTCTTATGTCTCTACGACAAACCGTTCTCAAGCTCGACATGTTTTACGAATAAATCGCAAAACATAAAGAGGCATTAACTCCCTTTAAGGGACACCGAATCCCTTCATTTTAAATTCTTCGCTTCTACTAATTACCCTCTATGTTTTAGAAAAGGTTTCATCCTCCTATCATTTACGGTTACAAAGTAGAAGCGCTAACAATGATTTCTGCGAAAGGTCCAATAACTCCGTAAGGGGTCAAAGTTCAATTACGCAGGGTGAACTGTATTCGTTTCTCAAGAAGTACTATATGATGGACTATAAAGTTTTTCAATAAGTCTTAAGACGAAAAATTTTTTTGACGGCAGGAAAATAATAAACAGAACAATAACAATAGGACTTTCCACAGAAAGGTGGAAAGCCCTAGTAAGAAACAGAGTAAAAACAATATATTCCCAAACTTTGTAATGAGTAGGTCTTCCGTTAAACCACTTCCGGTAAAGAGCTTTCTATTCCTACGAAAACCATTTAAATGCATCAGAAAATGTACCTTAACAATGAATGAGAAATGTATTATCGAATTTTTTACTCCTTTATCGTAACTTCCGGTGACGACCGGAAGTACTATTCAGATGCGTTTTCCTATAAATGACAGCGACTCTTTACTGTCTATATTCCCTGAATATTTCACGTTTCTATCTGAAAGAGTTCTCAAGAAAAAGAAGTAGACTAAAGAAAAAAAAAGTAGTAGGTTACTACCGACTGGAAGTCAATTTTGAAAAACAAAATTATCAAAACTTTAGAAGTTGATACTTTTATTAAGACATGTGAAAATCATATGAAAGACTTCAAATATAAGCGAGATTTATGGGGACAAAGAGACGAAAAGTAAAAAGGTATTTTATCAAGAAACCGGAAGTAGTCGTTTTGACTACCGACAAAGTCAATATTGTTTTGACACTTTGAAAGAGAGTTAATAAACTAGTATAGGTTTCAATTTAAAGGAAAAAGTTTGAAATTTACGATTCTTTCCATCACTTCCGGTGACGACAGAAAGTGAGGATCGATATGTTCAACCCCCTACTGCACGCTTACAAACGGAGATTGATCATCCCTGAATATTTGATGAACTTATATCTTACCTTTTCGAAGAAAAATGCTGGACAAAATTCCTTTTGAGAAACAGAAAATCGGCCATATTTTCCGACCGGAAGTGAATTTTTTTAAAAACAAAATAATTATAGCAAGGTCATTTCATAAGACATTATTCCTGAAAATGTCAAGAAAATATATCCAGCCATCTCTGAGAAATCACTCGAAGAAATCGGAAAATCGACATTTTTTCAAATACTTCCGGTATAGACCGGAAGTGACGGACAAAAAAATTGAATGTATGTGTACAATGGACTAATGTTAGTTGATCAACTCTACAAGTTCCAAGCGTTGATCTATATTCATTATTAAGAAACTGAAAAAACAAGGTTTGAATATGTCCACCCCATATCTCACGACCGGAAGTGAATTTTACAAATATATTTAAATATACTATAGACATTTATAGTGTCTATAACATATGTAAAATTCAAATCATGAACTTGTTTTATGACCGAGATTTATGGCACTGAAAAATGAGAGAATGAATAGTCTTTCTTTGATATAACCGGAAGTTGGAGATTCAACTTCCGGTGGTGTAAACATTTTTTGAGAATTAGAACGATACCTAGTAAATCGATATAGGTTTCAATTTCAAAGAAAAAAGTTTGAAATTTATCAATCATTTAATCACTTCCGGTGACGACCGCAAGTGACGGCCGACATTCTTAACCTTCTACTGCACGCCTACAAAGGGAGATCTATTAACTCTTAAAATTTGATGACTCTATCTTTTACCGTTTTTGAGAAAAACGCTGGACAACGAAAACAGTTAATAAGCCGTATTTGCCGACCGGAAGTGATATTTACAAAAATATTTCACGTTACTCTAGACATGTATAGTGACTATAATATATGTAAAACTCAACTCATTAACTAGTTTCATGATCGAGATTTATGGTACTAAAAAATAAGAGAATGAATAGTCTTTCTTTGATATAACCGGAAGTTGGAGATTCAACTTCTGGTGGGATCAACATTTCTTGAGAATTAGAACGAGACCTAGTAAACCGATATAGGTTTCAATTTGAAAGAAAAAAGTTTCAAATTGATGATTTATTTAATCACTTCCAGTTACGACCGGAAGTGACGGCGACAAAAAATATTACGTGCATGTACCATAGAGAAAATAGATCTATCATCCCTGAAAGTTTCATTCGATTATCTTTGGTGGTTTTCAAGTTTACCCCCGGACAAAGTTTCTTTCAAAAACCGGAAAATTGGACGTATCTCACGAACGGAAGTGAATTTTGAAAAAATGAAAAAAATACCTCGAGGTACCACCGTTCTCTATAATCTGTGAAAGTTTCAGGAAAATCCATCAAATGGTTTCGGAAACGAAAGGGAAAAAAAAAAATAACTAGAAACTCATTACTAGTAATGAGTAAGTCTTCCGTTAGACCACTTCCAGTAAAGAGCTTTCTGTTCCTACGAAAACCATTTAAATATATCAGAAAATAAGCCTTAACAATGAATGAAAAATGTATTATCGAACTTTTTACTCATTTCTCGTAACTTCCGGTGATGACCGCAAGTACTATTCAGATGCGTTTTCCTATAAATGACAGCGACTCTTTACTGTCGATATTCCCAGAAAATTTCACGTTTCTATCTGAAAGAGTTCTCAACAAAAAGAAGTAGACTAAAGAAAGAAAAAGTAGTAGGTTACTACCGACCGGAAGTCAATTTTGAAAAACAAAATTAGCAAAACTGTAGAAGTTGATAATTTTATTAAGACATGTGAAAATCATATGAAAGACTTCAAATATTAGCGAGATTTATGGGGACAAAGAGACGAAAAGTAAAAAGGTATTTTATCAAGAAACCGGAAGTAGTTGTTTTGACTACCGACAGAGTCAATATTGTTTTGACACTTTGAAAGAGAGTTAATAAACTAGTATAGGTTTCAATTTAAAGGAAAAAGTTTGAAATTTGCGATTCTTTCCATCACTTCCGGTGACGACAGGAAGTGACGGTCGACATGTTCAACCCCCTACTGCACGCTTACAAACGGAGATTGATCATCCCTGAATATTTGATGAACCTATATTTTACCTTTTCCAAAAAAAATGCTGGAGAAAATTCCTTTTGAGAAACAGAAAATCGGCCATATTTTCCGACCAGAAGTGAATTTTGTAAAAACAAAAATAATTATAGCAAGGTCATTTCATAAGACATTATTCCTGAAAATTTCAAGAAAATATATCCAGCCATCTCTGAGAAATCACTCGAAGAAATCGGAAAATCGACATTTTTTCAAATACTTCCGGTATAGACCGGAAGTGACGGACAAAAAAATTTAATGTATGTGTACAATGGACAAATGATAGTTGATCAACTCTACAAGTTTCAAGCGTCTATCTATATTCATTATTGAGAAACTGAAAAAACAAAGTTTGAATATGTCCACCCCATATCTCACGACCGGAAGTGATATTTACAAAAATACTTTAAGATACTCTAGACATTTATAGTGTCTATAACATATGTAAAATTCAAATCATTAACTTATTTTATGACCGAGATTTATAGCACCGAAAAATGAGAGAATGAATAGTCTTTCTTTAATATAACCGGAAGGTGGAGATTCAACTTCCGGTGGGGTCAACATTTTTTGAGAATTAGAACGAGACGTAGTAAACCGATATAGGTTTCAATTTGAAAGAAAAAAGTTTGAAATTTATGATTGATTTAATCACTTCCAGTGACGACCACAGGTGACGGCCGACATTCTTAACCCCCTACTGCACGCCTACAAAGTGAGATCTATTAACTCTGAAAATTTGATGACTCTATCTTTTACCGTTTCTGAGAAAAACGCTGGACAACGAACACAACTAATAAGCCGTATTTGCCGACCGGAAGTGCATTTTACAATAATGTTCGACGTTACTTTAGACATTTATAGTGACTATAATATATGTAAAACTCAACTCATTAACTAGTTTCATGACCGACATTTATGGCACTGAAAAATAAGAGAATGAATAGCCTTTCTTTGAAATAACCGGAAGTTGGAGATTCAACTTCCGGTGGGATTTTTTGAGAATTAGAACGAGACCTAGTAAACCGATATAGGTTTCAATTTGAAAGAAAAAAGTTTGAAATTGATGATTTATTTAATCACTTCCGGTGACGAACGGAAGTGACGGCGACAAAAAATATTACGTGCATGCACCCTAGAGAAAATAGATCTATCATCCCTGAAAGTTTCATTCGATTATCTTTAGTGGTTTTCAAGTTTACCCCCGGACAAATTACAAAACTATTTAAAATTACACTAGACATTTATAATGTCTATAACATATGCAAAATTCAAATCATTAACTTGCTTTATGACCGAGATTTATGGCACTGAAAAATGAGAGAATGAATAGTTTTTCTTTAATATAACCGAAAGTTGGAGATTCAGCTTCCGGTGGGGTCAATAGTTTTTGAGAATTAGAACGAGACCTAATAAACCGACGTAGGTTTCAATTTGAAAGAAAAAAGTTTGAAATTTATGATTTATTAATCACTTCCGGTGACGACCGGAAGTGACGGCCGACATTCTTATCCCCCTACTGCACCCCTACAAAGTGAGATCTTTTAACTCTGAAATTTTGGTGACTCTGTCTTTTACCGTTTCTGAGAAAAACGATTGACAACGAAAACAGCTCATAAGCCGTATTTGCCGACCGGAAGTGAATTTTACAAAAATATTTGACGTTACTTTAGACATTTATAGTGACTATAATATATGTAAAACTCAACTCATTAACTAGTTTCATGACCGAGATTTATGGCACTGAAAAATGAGAGAATGAATAGTCTTTCTTTGATATAACCGGAAGTTGGAGATTCAACTTCCGGTGGGGTCAACATTTTTTTGAGAATTAGAACAAGATATAGTAAACCAAAGTAGGTTTCAATTTGAAAGAAAAAAGTTTGAAATTGATGATTTATTTAATCACTTCCGGTGACGACCGGAAGTGACGGCGACAAAAAATATTACGTGCATGCACCATAGGGAAGATAGATCTATTATCCGTGAAAGTTTCATTCGATTATCTTTAATGGTTTTCAAGTTTACCCCCGGACAAAGTTTCTTTCAAAAACCGGAAAATCGGACGTATCTGACGAACGGAAGTGAATTTTGAAAAAATGAAAAAAATGCCTCGAGGTACCATCGTTCCCTATAACCTGTGAAAGTTTCAGGAAAATCCATCCAACGGTCTCGGAGACGAAAGGGAAAAAAAATAATAATAATAATATTAATAATAAACAGTAGAATCACTAGAAGGTCTTCCGTTGGAGACGGAAGACCTTAACTAGAAATGATCTCGTTGCGAGCAACGAATAGGTCTTCCGTCCAATTTCTGACGAGATGGGATCTTAAGTGGAAGAATTCAATTAGTGAAGAACGACTATACATGAAAGAAATAAACACATACATGTAAGACATGATTTATCAATTATAAACAATTTCGGTTTTATTTTATTCACTTTCGAGTATATCAGGAGTCCAAAAATCCCAAATGGACAGCGTAGGAACCCACACTAAAACTTTCCATGAAAAATACTGAGTTTTCGAACCACTTCCGGTTTCTAACCACCAACTTCCGGTGGAATGGTATGACTTGTTACACTCTATCAAATAATGTTATGAGCATTAGAATTTAAAAAAAATGAAAAATTACATATTTTTATGGTACTTCCGGTGGATGACGGAAGTGATGGCAACAAAAGTGAATCACATATGTCACATTTACAAGACACCACCTAACATTTCTGAAAGTTTCAAGACCCAATCTTTGATTATTTATGGGAAAACGCAATCAGAAAAAAAAACCGGAAATCGTAGATATTTAACAAACGGAAGTGAATTTAAAAAAAACAATTATAACTATACTCTAAAGATGGAGGATGTCATCTACATATGTGAAAATCATATGAAACACTTGATTTATAAGCGAGATATATGATAGCAAAGAAAGAACAATTTTTGAAAGATTTTCTTTAAAAACCGGAAGTTGTTGTTTAAACTTCCGTTAAGTGTTACATTTTCTGAAACTCCAAAAGACACTTACTTATTCCATGCACATTTTGTTTCAAAAGCATAAAGTTGATATTTAACGTTTCTTTTGTTCACTTCCGGTGACGGCCGGAAGTGTCGGATGACAATGATGAACCTTATTACAAAGTTAAAGGTCACTATACATCATCCCTGAAAGTTTCAAGACTCATTCGTTAAGAGTCTATGAGAAAACGCCCGGACAAAATGTCATTTGAAAAACAGAAATTCGGCCGTAACTTGCGACCGGAAGTGAATTTTGAAATAATGTTCTCTTGAGATGGATAATGTGAATAATATCTGTAAATATCGTATTAAAGGATTGATAAATAAGGGAGATATACGAGGACAAAGAAAGACGAATTTTTCGAAGTTTTTCTCTAAAAACCGGAAGTTGCTGGTTAAACTTCCGGTAAGTCTAACATTTTCTGAAACTCCAAAAGCCACGTAATTATTTCAAGATCACATTTTGTTTGAAAAGTGTAAATTTATTTGTTATTTCTTTCGTTCACTTTCGGTGGCGGCCGGAAGTGACGGATGACAATTATAAATCTTTTTAGAAAGCTGCAAGTCACCACCAATCATATCCTGAAAGTTGAAAGACTCTCTTATTAACCGTTTATGAAAAAACGGCCCATCAAAATGTCATTTGAAAAACGGAAATTCGGCCCAAACTCGCGACCGGAAGTGAATTTTGAAATAGTATTAATAGGGTATCCCAGAGATGGATAATGTCAATAATATCTGTAAACATCGTATTAAAAAGTTGATAGATAAGCGAGATATATGATAACAAAGAAAGACCATTTTTTCGAAGGGTTCCTCTAAAAACCGGAAGATGTAGGTTAAACTTCCGGTAAGTCTAACATTTTCTGAAACTCCGAAAGAGACCCAATGAACCTATGCAAGTTTTGTTTCAAAAGCATAACTCTGAAATTTGACGTTTTTTTGTTCACTTCCGGTGACGGCCGGAAGTGACGGATAGCAATGATAAGCCTTTATTACAGAGCTACATGTCACTATCTATCATTCCTGAAAGTATAAATACTCAATCGTTTATCGTTTAGGAGAAAACGCTCGAACAAAATGTTATTTGAAAAACGAAAATTCGGCCGTAACTTGAGACCGGAAGAGAATTTTGAAATAGTATTAAAGTGTTCTACAGAGATGGCTAATGTCAATAATATATTGAAACATCGTATTAAAATGTTGATAACTAAGCGAGATATACGAGGACAAAAAAAGACCAATTTTTTGGAGTTTTTCTCTTAAAACCGGAAGTTGCTGATTAAACTTCCTTAAAGTCTAACATTTTCTGAAACGCCGAAAGAGACCTAATTAATCTATGGAAGTTTTGTTTAAAAAGCATTAGTTTCAAATATTACATGTCTTTTGTTCACTTCCGGTGACGGCCGGAAGTGACGGATGGCAATGATAATACCCTATTGCACATCTACAAGTCATAATCTATCATCCCTGAAAGTTTGAAAGCTCAATCGTTAACCGTTTATCAGTAAACGCCCAGACAAAATATCATTTGAAAAACAGAAAACTTGTGACCGGAAGTGAATTTTAAAAAAGTGTTACAGCGTTCTCTTAGCATGGATAATGTCATAAATATATGTAAATATCGTATGAAAAGGTTGATAAATAAACGAGATATACGAGGACAAAGAAAGACCATTTTTTGAAGTTTTTCTCTAAAAACCGGAAGTTGCTCGTTATACTTCCGGTAAGTCTAACATTTTCTGAAACGCCAAAAGAGACCTAATTCATCTATGCAAGTTTTGTTTCAAAAGCATAATTTTGAAATTTGACGTTTCATTTGTTCACTTCCGTTGACGGCCAGAAGTAACGGATGGCAATGATAACACCTTATTGCACAGCTACAAGTCACCATCTATCATCCCTGAAAGTTTGAAGACTTAATCTTTAACCGTTTTTGAGGAGACGCCCGGACAAAATGTCATTTGAAAAACGGAAATTCAGCGGTAACTTGCGACCGGAAGTGATTTTGGCACAACTATAAAAATTTTTCTAGACAATCCTATTTTACATCTTTCCAGAAAGTTTCATGAAAATCTATCAAGCCGTTGTTGAGAAATCGCGTGCACAAAATCGGTAAGAAAAAGAACAATAACGAGCTATAACTGTGCTGGGATGCCAACACAAATGTCTCCGAACACCTCCCCATGTCAGAAATGCTTTTTGATGCCAGATCAGGATTCTCAAAAAACCCTAGAAACTAAATATGGTTGAAATCCGACGGACTTGATTTTTTGGCCGCCATTTTCTTCAATGTCGGCCAATTTGAAAAATCTGAAAATAGATTGGAAGGAAATACTGATGCTAGAAATGAATTGTGGACCCTCCATTTACCCCAGAACCCAAATGTTGTACATATTTTAACACTTTCAAATATTTCAGTATATGGCGGCCATTTTGAAAATGGCGGCTCAAAAAAAATTTTGATGGTGGAAATGAACTCGGGGTCACTAAAGTACCCTAGAAATAGAATTTGGTTGAAATCCGACAACCTTGATTTTTTGACGTGTTTTGGCCGCCATTTTGAAACGGCGGCCATTTTGAAAATTTGAAAAGTTGATTGCACCCTTCCTAATGACCCTCTATCAGCTCACAAAGTTTGAAGTGGATCAGTCGAAGCATGTTCATAAAATCGAGCGGACAAATTTCTCACTAAAGAAGAGGAAAAATAAGAAGAAAATAATAACGAGCTATAACTGTGTTGGGATGCCAACACAAATGTCTCCGAACACCTCCCCATGTCAGAAATGGTTCTTGATGCCAGATATGCACTCAGGATCCTCAAAGAACTCTAGAAACTAAATTTGGTTGAAATCCGACGGACTTGATTTTTGGCCGCCATTTTCTTCAATGGCGGCCATTTTGAAACATTTGAAAATTGATTGGAAGGAAATACTGATGCTAGAAATGAATTGTGGACCCTCCATTTACCCCAAAACCCAAATGTTGTAGAGATTTTAACACTTTCTAATATTTCGGTATATGGCGGCCATTTTGAAAATGGCGGATCAAAAAAAATTTTGATCGTGGAAATGGACTCGGGGTCACTAAATTACCCTAGAAATAGAATTTGGTTGAAATCGGACAACCTTGATTTTTTGACGTTTCTTAGCCGCCATCTTGAAACGGCGGCCATTTTGAAAATTTGAAAAGTTGAATGCACCCCTCCTAGTGACCCCCTATCAGCTCACAAAGTTTGAAGTGGATCTGTTGAAGCACTTTCACAAAATCGGTCGGACAAATTTCTCACTAAAGAAGAGGAATAATAAGAATAAGAAGAAAATAATAATAATAAGAATAATAAGAAACGGAGCAAAAACAATTTGTCTCCGACACTTTGTGTTCGGAGACATAATAATAACGAGCTATAACTGTGTTGGGATGCCAACACAAATGTCTTCGAACACCTCCCCATGTCAGAAATGCTTTTTGATGCCAGATATGCACTCAGGATCCTCAAAGAACCTTAGAAACTAAATTTGGTTGAAATCCGACGGACTTGTTTTTTGGCCACCATTTTCTTCCATGGCGGCCATTTTGAAACATTTGAAAATTGATTGGAAGGAAATACTGATGCTTGAAATGAACTGTGGACCCTCCAGTTACCCCAGAACCCAAATGTTGTACAGATTTTAACACTTTCAAAAATTTCAGTATATGGCGGCCATTTTGATAATGGCGGCTCAAAAAAAATTTTGATGGTGGAAATGGACTTGGGGTCACTAAAGTACCCTAGAAATAGAATTTGGTTGAAATCCGACAACCTTGAGTTTATGACGTTTTTTAGCCGCCATCTTAAAACGGCGGCCATTTTGAAAATTTCAAAAGTTGAATGCACCCCTCCTAGTGACCCCCTATCGGCTCACAAAGTTTGGAGTGGATCTGTCGAAGCACTTTCACAAAATCGGTCGGACAAATTTCTCACTAAAGAAGAGGAATAATAAGAATAAGAAGAAGAAAATAATAATAGGAAGAAGAATAATAAGAAACGGAGCAAAAACAATATGTCTCCGACACTTTGTGTTCGGAGATATAATAATAATAATAGAGGAAAAGAAACATAAGAATCACTATAAGGTCTTCCGTTGAGACGGAAAACCTTAATAATAATAATAATAATAAACAGAACACTATCAAAAGGTCTTTCCACAGAAAGGTAGAAAGACCTAATAATAATAATAATAATCAGAACAATATCAGAAGGTCTTTCCACAGAAAGCTAAATTTTTTAAACGTTTTAAGATGGCGGCTAAAATAAACCACAGAAAGGTGGAAAGACCTAATAACTAGATGCGATCTCGTTGCGAGCAACGAGTGGGTCTTCCGTCCAATTTTAGATGTGATGAGATAAGAATTTGACCGAGATCTTCGTTCATAAATAATGATACAAATATATTGTTTAGACGTACAATTTAGCTTCGGTAATGTTTTACAAATATTGATCATTTAAGTGCTATAAATTAAAGAATCTATGCCGCTCTCGGCCACTAATTAAAGGGGTCAGCCTTTTTTTCGACAAAAAAGTTAATGTTATTTACTGCGATACAAATTCGAGACTGATCAGGCGAGTCATGTCGCGCGGAGGCATATTTTTATTTTTATATCATTCTAGATATATCTCGCAAAACTGAACAAATTTTGTTCTACATGTCCTATCAAAATTTTCTTGAGAAAAAAGTTATTGATTGCGACATTTATCAGACTGTTAAGGCGAGTCATAAGGCCCGTGGGCCTTTTTCTTGATATCATTTGAAAAATCTTGCAAAACTGAGCAACTTTTGTTATACATGTCTTATCAAAATTTTTTCGAGAAAAAAGTTATTGATTGTGACACTAATCAAACTGTTCAGGCGAGCCATGAGGCTCGTTTGCCTTTTTCATGATGTTGTTCGAAAGATCTTGCAAAACTGAACAAATTTTGTTCTAGATGTCTTATTAAAAGTTTCTTGACAAAAATGTTATAGCTTGCAACAATAACCCAACTGTTCAGGTGAGCTATGGGACCCGCGGGCCTATTTATTAACATCGTTAGTTAACACTTGCGAAACTGAACAACATTTGTTCTACATGTCTTATCAAAAGTTTCTCGAAAAAGAAGTTATTGATTGTCACACTAATCAAACTGTTCAGGCAAGCCATGAGGCCCGTTCGCCTTTTTCATGATGTTGTTCGAAAGATCTTGCAAAACTGAACAACTTCTGTTCTAGATGTCTTATTAAAAGTTTCTTGACCAAAATGTTATAGATTGGAACAATAACCCAACTGTTCAGGTGAGCCATGAGACCTGCAGGCCTATATATTAACATCGTTAGTTAACGCTTGCGAAACTGAACAACTTTTGTTCTACATGTCTTGTCAAAAGTTTCTCGAGAAAAAAGTTATTAATGTTATTAATTGTGGTACAAATTCGACTATTCAGGCGAGCCATGACGCCCTGAGGCCTATTTTTTATATCATTAGATAGATCTTGCAAAACTGAACAACTTTTATTCTACATGTCTTATCAAAAGTTTCGTGAGAAAAAAGTAAACATTAATGAAAGTATATGTGTATATTTATTTAACTTTGATCGCCTATTTTCTAAGCTCAGTGGTTTAACCCATCGACTGATGATGTGTAGATCGCAGGTTCGTTTTAATGGACTTTGACAAACAAATTAAATTATACACCACTGTAAGGACGTGGGTGACGACCAGTCCCAATTGCAAGTCGAAACTAGGCCTAGCAGAAATGTGTTCGACGTTTTAATGCAGCCATTAAGTACCCCAAAACTGCTTAAGTTTTCGGTTGACAAACCACATTTCAAATGTTAGGCGGGTTTTCAAAATAGAAGACACTGAAATATTTAGATATATAAATCAGTTTATTTCATAACTTGTTGAAGACTGACAAGTAATTACACTATTATTAATAACAATCCCTTTTTATATTGGCGACGTATACCTATATATCTATAAAGTCTGAAATTTGTCCATGTCTTGTGTATTTTCAGTGTGAAACAATATGCACACTCAAAGTGAGATTTAGTATAATTACTAAGGGTGAAATGTTATACCGATAAACCACAATACACACAAAACAAACATGACGTATTACGGAACAAATAAGGAATACCTCTTGTTTGGGTGGGTTATGAGTTCATATTAAAACCGATTAGATCACATGGTATTTGGCATAAGCGCAGATGAAGGCATTTATGCATACAAATACTATGTAGGACAATCACTTTATCAGCTCGTTACCCTCCCAACTAGATAGTTGTTATTTATGTTTACATTATCTCCTAAATAATTTTGATAATTTTAGTAAGTTTTATCAATAATCATTTATTGATTAATGGTGAAATTAGTTTATGTCTAACCTTCGGCTGAAAGCTAGCTTGAGAGACGTCACAATGGCACTAGAGAATGGTGATTCACGAGACCATAAACTCATTGTTTACTTGGTAGTGTTATATAGAACAGAATGTTTATCGCAATATATTTACATTCTGCATTGAAGACTTGACCCCTCATTCAGTTCTTGAAATAAAGTTATTAGGTTTGAAATCTTTTATATGTTGTCTCAGTTTTCATCGCAATTTTGCTCTTTACAAATCAAATATAGTAAATGTTTTTTTTTAAAACCTACCTACCTACCCACACTGAAAATCTGAGTCGCGTTACAGTAAATATACAATTTTTCAAGGATGGCCTTGATAAATACATAATATATTTTCATATAAAAATTATGCAATGTGTGAATTACTGAGATTTTATAGTGGGTCTAAAATAAGAATTCGTGTGTTTCCTCTAACCGGATCAACTGTACAACATACAATTCCCTAAAATCTTCTTTGAAGTATATTTGCTCAGGATGTCGTTGAAAATATACAGATAAAGTTAGCGTAGTGCTAGGTATAAAGTTTAGAAAATTGTTCGGGTGACTGTGTGTATGTTTATATATCACTCATTGAAATATAATTCCTCATGGTACCCTATACACACATCTATGTTTCTCCAAAAATAAAAGGAGAATAACATGACAATGCGTTCAAACCGCTTATGAATCTCTCTCTCACTCTCTCTCTCTCTCTCTCTCTCTCTCTCTCTCTCTCTCTCTCTCTCTCTCTCTCTCCGAGACTATCTTCGATATTTCAGACGGCAGTAAATATTATTCATGTTCTTGACAGGTATTGTACGAATTTGAATATAAAATAATCCCGATCAGGGATATTTCAGCTATTAACAACAACACCTCATGAATTCTAGATTAGATTAGTTATATCCTATGTTTGTACAATATAGTGCTGGCAATATTTATTCATTTAATTTTTAACTTATTCCTATCAAGTTTACTTGATTTCGAAGGTCCTTTATACGTCATTTTGATATGGAGTCTTAGCTTGTTATTGATAAAAATAGCTTTATTTTCTGTATATTGAACAACTGATTAAAATTTTAAGTTTATCTGGTTCTTAATTAGCAATTGATGTATAATCAGAATTTCGTTTGTTTGTTTGTTAATGAATACAAATACTTGCCATCATTTGTATACGGTCTTTTTCAGGTTATTTGTTACGTGCAATTGTTGAATATCGAGTGTGTTGTGATCTATATTCTTTTACATTTTACTTTCGTTTCATAGTTTCAATAACATTGGGCCATATTAATGAGGCAAACGCATTTTGGACGAATATAATTTAATGTCAACAATCGTAGAATAGTGGTATATTTTGTTCTTATTTGTATACACAAATAATAATATCACTGTTCGTTATCTTCGTCTTTCATAAACTAGTTTGCTAGAGGTATTTTTGCATGGGGGCTAATCGCTCTCCTTACTTGTATATACAGAACTTGTTACAATGTAAACACACTAGCCTAAATGCACGTATCCTTAAATTGCAATCAGTTGTGTTCCACGTTTTAATTAATCATTCAGCACAGCATATACCGGAATTTCTGTTTCTTCAGATGTCTATATATATTTCTTTAAACGGTTCTATGTACAATGTGTTCACATATTGAAATCCATTCTTTTTACTTCTTTTCCGGTTATTTTTAACAGCACACTCAATTAACAGTAGCTAAGTTTAAGGATGGTCTATGAGTAAGAGTCCATTCTCTGGAATTTTTATTACGATATTAAGATAATACCCTTTGATACAATATTTAATTCCTTTCAGTTGCTCAACAGGAATACAGTAGCTCCGCCCATAACAAAGATCGATTGGATAACTCTATGAGAATACAGTAGCTCCGCCCATAACAAAGATCGATTGGATAACTCTATGATATGTCCTATCAAACAATCAGATTTTACTCGACCAACACAGACTGCTATCGCTTGTTTGCTGTTCCAGGGATTTAGTCAAATCTTTCGGGACAATTGATGCAACACATATTAGAAAATGTGATGATTACAAATAGAAAAAAAAATTTATGCCATATGACTTATTCCTCCTTGAAATGTGTGATTGTCTGACACTTCAATTTGGAACTTATTCTTCTGATGTACTTATTCAAAAAATTAAATTTTCGTATGTATAATTGATTGGGTGGCTGGTACGCATCCTAAGCGGGCAAGGAAAATAACATAATTTAGACAAAATGCAGTTGTAGTGACGACGTCAAAAATGATTTACAAAGACTTGTATTTTGTCTGCATTGTATTCATATTGTTGTGTATCAATATGAAACCACACTCGTCGATAACTATCTGTCTTGATCTAACTATTTTTATATAAAATTATAATCAATACGTAGAAAGCAATTTGCACACTGTACTACAAAACTCATATAAGATTGTGATTTTAACAGGTTTTTGAGAGAAAAAATCAATGGATACAAACAGTGATAAATTAACAATATATATTAATCATTTGTCTTTAATTATTCATTTTTTATGCTACAAACAAAATTGCATATACATGCAATCAATTGACAATATCTATAGACAAATGCACTATCTTCCAGTTCGTACTATACATGTTCAAAATGAGATAAAAGACAATTACGTATGTTAAAAATACTGAAACAATCAGTGTCAATTATTGGGAAACATCCGTTCATTACAACACTCGAAGTTGTGATGATTTCTAAAAAAGTTTGTGAAGGCAAACTCCTACAACAATGGTGACGATACTGTAAACTGATCCACTGGCACCATTTCCTATTATAAAAAATAAATAAACATTGTACATTGAAATATATAGGGTATAAATACATTGATCCGATTATTTCTCACTTTGATAATGAAAAACACGAGTACTTAATAAATATACATTGAAATATACAAGATGGGTTGATGTAATGACGGGTGAATGGATATTCCTAGACCTATATAAAGATGCAAAAACAAAAATATGTTCCAGTACACATTGACCTTTCCAATTCATTACTACACATATCGTAAGGCGATGTATGTCAGAATCACAACCGTTCAGATAAATGGACGTGATTCTATTAATATCTAGCTTATTGATTAATATACCAGGAAAATGACCATGGATGTGGTTATTTAATGAGAAATAAAATTATTAAATGTAAATTAGATATATTCAAATATGTTAAAAAATATTGCAGGACATTCAATATCTCATTGCATTGAATGACATATGGTCATTCTACCATGACATACATCTTCAAACACTACAGTAACATTTTACATATCGGAAAATATAAAATATTTTCCTCCTGGCTTGCTTGCGTATTATTTGGAGCGTTGCTTAATTTATAAAACCGTATAATTTAAAGACACTGATCATGCCATCGTATAGTTCATGTACATATTCGGTATTTAAAAATAGATAAAGTAACTTACCGCATCCGGCTTGAGACGATTGCCTTTTGGCAGTGGCAATTGCCTGTCTTATAGCTGAATTACGATTTGGATCCAGTTTGCAGTCAGTGACAATTTTATTCACACAATTCAAATAGGAATTGGCAGCACTGTGTGTAAGAACAAAATATTGCTTTTATAAATGTTGTAAAATTCACCAATGTTGTATGATCCATCGTTACGACGGTTTTTTAAGGTTAATTCATCGCGCTCAGAATCATACGGCCTCTCACCCCTGATCGGCGCGTGTTCGAATTTCGCTCGCGTCGATTAAGTGAGAAAGTTTCCCAGTTTACCTTCGGAAGGTCGGTGGTTTCTTTCTTCCCAGGTACATTGTATCTGGGTTCTCTCTTCCACCAACAAAAACTGAACGCTACTATATAACCCAAAAATGGTTGAGTGTAGCGAAAAAACATAAACGACGGATTTCAAAAAATACATTTTATTATACTACATCACAATACCAACTGTTTCCCAAAGTTTGTATGAACAATGAGATCGTGGATAATTTAGATCAGTTCGAATGTACATGGAATTTTACACAAAATATATGTCTAAAGTATTCTTAAGAAATTTGTTGTCATCTTGGTTTTTGAAAAGAACAAATTTGTCTGTTTCTCCCATATGGTCATTATAGACGACTTTACGCATAACACAAAAGGTTTCCTATACTAATAAATTTTTCCAAGCATATATTCTTCGAATTCAAGTATATCATAGCACATTAACAGATTAATTTGTCATTGTTTTTTTTTTTTTTTTTTTTTTTTTGCTTTGAAAGAAATGCGGTAATAATAATGGGATGATAACATTTCGTATATTAAAAAATGCAATACTTCGTATTCCTTATATGATCGCATAGTTTATGTCACATCTGTTTAATGGTTTAATGTTTTCTATATCACACCATCTAATACAAAAAAGGTATGTATTATCATGTGAAAATACTCTAACAATAATGATTATTAAATTTACTTTCCACATCAAAAGCAGCTGAACAGCCATTGGTTTTTTTCGGTCATCCGTTATTTAAAAATATCATTTGAATTATTCATAAATTCGCACTTTTAGCAAACTCTTCAATTTCACAGCAGAAATTTGTAACTTGATAAGTTCAAGCAGTGAAAATTGATCCTCCTAACCTGCATATTTTTGTTTTATCCTGGCCCGCTGCTCCTACCGCCGTGCCGAAGGTTGTGTTGCAAGCCTGTATTTTGGGAGTTGGACAATCCTGTGCATTTGCACCTAAATGTATGTCAGAATTTTATTTAAAAAAATGAAAACCTGAGATGTATTTTATATTTTTCATTTATTTCCTATTTCGCCTTTTATAATCTAATGATAAATTGAATCGCTAAGCTAATTATCTATCTATCTATCTATCTATCTATCTATCTATCTATCTATCTATCTATCTATCTATCTATCTATCTATCTATCTATCTATATATATATATATAATTCAATAAAAAAATCAGGAAAATATACAGTTCCAAAATATGTTTAAATCACTAGCGCTTTCTGGATTTTAACATCCATCCTCAGGTGAATACAAATTTTAAAAATTTAAAATTTAAAATTTAAAATTTGTATTCACCTGAGGATGGATGTTAAAATCCAGAAAGCGCTAGTGATTTAAATATATTTTGGAACTGTATATTTTCCTGATTTTTTTATTGAATTATTTTGACTGTGTGATATCAACTCTTTCTATTTGGATTATATATATATATATATATACATATATATATATATATATATATATATATATATATATATATAATGCAGGAAAATATGCAGTTTCAAAATATCTTTCAAGCACTAGCGCTGTCTGGATCTACACAACATCCATCATCAGGCGAATACAAATATTGAATACTCATATATATATATATATATATATATATATATATATATATATATATATGAGTATTCAATATTTGTATATATATAATTGCATCACAAAGCTATCCTAGCGTTGAACCTGCTGAATTGAACATTTACGATTAGATCATCGCTAGATGGAGATTTTCTTCTTGTTTAATTTATTGGAGTAAACAGACCAACATGAATACAACGTAAAAGCATCCAAATCCCATCTTACCTGGTAGGAATAAAACCCCAGAAACCAGACATGCCAGAATAACAGTCATGGAGTATTTTTGCATTTTGTTCTGCTCCTATAAAACTAGAAACACATCAAATTTAATATCTTAAATCTTGTTCTCCGTCTTCTTTCAACTACAGTCCAGCTGGACATGTCATTACTGGTGATGTTGATATAGTTGAAAATGAGGACCTCAAAAAAGTATTCTTAAAGGTCCTAAATACAGAGATCCTCGGTATTTTAATTGTCGACATAACTTCATCTCTATTATGAGTTCTGTCGAAGATTATGCCAGACGATGGGCTAAATATGAAAAAGAACTTGATACATTGTCAGAATGGGTAAAAAGTATAAGAGGGATATTAAAATCTCGCATTAGACACATGAAAACAAAAGTACGTACCATCTATCCTTCTGTGTTTAGTAAACCAGAAGTGATAAAAGAATTAGATAGGCTACATGAGGAATATGTTTTGATTCCAGCTGACAAAGCTAGTAACAACATTGTCTTTGTTTGTAAGGCTCATTATTACAACTGTATTTTAAACGAACTTGGCATTAATTCCACTTTTGGTAATCATACTTATACTCCAACTGCCCTTTCAAAAGACGAAATTCTTCAAAACTATGCTTCAGTTTTAGACACATTTAATATTCCAGTCAATGGGTCGAATGAATATGAGTTACCGAACCTATATTGGATTCCTAAACTACATAAAAACCCTTACAAACAAAGATACATTGCTGGATTCAGTAAGTGCTCTACCAAGCCCCTATCTTTGCTCCTCACGAAAATGTTAACAGCTGTGAAGGAGAAACTTCAAACTTACTGTGCGACTACATATGCCAGAAGTGGTGTTAATCAAATGTGGATTCTAAAAAATTCTAAAGAACTTTTAGTAAACTTGAAATCACAGAATTTTTCCCAAATCAATAGCATTAAAACCTATGACTTTTCAACACTACACACGCCCATTCCTCACGATAAAGTAAAGACTAGACTTTTTGACATCATAGACAGTTGCTTCTTCAACAAAAACGGAAAACGGAAATATTCATATCTAGTAATCAGTCATTCAAAAACTTACTTTGTTAAACACCACTCTGATTCCACGCACAAGTACTCTGAAGTTGAGATAAAAAATATGCTAGAGTTCCTCATTGACAATATCTTCGTGGTCTTTGGTGATCAGGTCTTCCAACAGTCTGTTGGAATTCCCATGGGCACGAATTGTGCTCCTTTGTTAGCTGACCTGTTTTTATATTCATATGAAGCAGAATTTATTCAAAAACTTCTACGTGAGAAGAAAAAAATCTCTCGCTGGGACCTTCAATTCGACTTTTAGATATGTCGATGACGTTTTGTCTATTAGCAATGATAGCTTTCATTCATATGTCGATTTGATATATCCCTATGAGCTCGAAATAAAGGACACCACAGAGTCGTCCACTTCTGCTTCATACTTAGATATTTTATTGAAAGTAGACATTAACGGCAAACTAACAACTCAACTGTATGACAAACGGGATGATTTCAGCTTCTCCATCGTAAACTTCCCACATTTATGTAGCAATATTCCATTATCACCTGTATGTGGTGTTTATATATCTCAACTGATTCTATATGAAATGCTGACTTCAATTGAAACTGTTGAAATCCCTGTACCATCAACTTGTTTGTCAGTAGATTACCTCGATTTAAAAACTGACTATACCCATAACAAGCTCTTGCACATCGAATCAGTTGAGATATATACACCATATACAGGTGATAATGGAATATTGCTACATAAATGTGGAAAGTTGACGATGGAGAAGCTGAAATAATCCCGTTTGTCATACAGTTGAGTTGTCAGTTTGCCGTTAATGTCTACTTTCAATAAAATATCTAAGTATGAAGCAGAAGTGGACGACTCTGTGGTGTCCTTTATTTCGAGATCATAGGGATATATCAAATCGACATATGAATGAAAGCTATCATTGTTAATAGCCAAAACGTCATCGATATATCTAAAAGTCGAATTGAAGGTGAGATTTTTTTTTTCTCACGTAGAAGTTTTTGGATAAATTCTGCTTCATATGAATATAAAAACAGGTCAGCTAACAAGGGAGCACAATTCGTGCCCATGGGAATTCCAACAGACTGTTGGAAGACCTGATCACCAAAGACCACGAAGATATTGTCAATGAGGAACTCTAGCATATTTTTTATTTCAACTTCAGAGTACTTATGCGTGGAATCAGAGTGGTGTTTAACAAAGTAAGTTTTTGAATGATTGAATATATGGAATAAAGTAATATTTACTAATATCAACGATTTATTCCGTTAAAGTTATTCAATACAATTAAACATGGATGTACTTAATTTCATGGAGAAGTAAAACACGCATTTGATGCGCGGATCAAGACCAATTTTAGTTTATATTAAATTCGCCTACATCCTTGATATGAATATACGGAATAAAGTAACATTTACATAATAGCATCGATTTATTCCGTAAAAGTTATTCAATATGATAAAACACGGATGTACTTAATTCTTATGTAGAAGTAAAACACGCACTTTAGTATGAATCGTGCTTTTGTATATACGGAATGAATGTAAGTTAATACCATGAAACTCTTCCATTTATATTTCAAATATATGAACCATAGATCGTTTAATTTAGATTTTAAACAGTTTGTTCAATAAATATGCTTCGTAATAAAACATTTGATATACCGAGAAGACGGATGGGGATGGGCAACGCCAATAACCTCACTACAAGAAAATTGATAGAGAAAAAGGGTGCGGGTATTTTACACGCATGGTCTCTATGTTATGTGAAAAAAAGCCAAGCGGATTTGTCTATTGTTCATGGATCCCAATGATACAATGATTGTGTGATTTCTTCACACATCTGATTCGTTAAAATGTATTCACATTTGCAATGTTTTCCCTTCGATACATTTAACAACTATTGATATGAATGCGATATAGATGCAAACAATGTGCGCATGGATCTTGATAGATATAGTACGTCTATTTTGACAATGGAATTCCAACAGGTATAAAAGTAAAATATAAATCTAAAAAAAAAAATGAATTTGATTTTTTGAAAATAGATGAAGGTATGATATTCAACTCCTCACACAAGCGTATATTTTATGAAGCTCTTTATATGCTGGAATAAATCTCTAAGTTAAGGAAATGATGCTATGCAAAGAAAAACCCCAAGTTGTTATTCTTGTGACAACTGTTGTATTTGTGATTACACTGAATGATGACCAACTTTGGAAGTTCTCAACATTTGCACGGATAAAGCAAGCGGAAAAAGCAGAAGATAAAGAAATATAGACATTACTGAATTTATATCAACCGTTATATTTAAAGTTAAATTTTAAGACTGTGTCAAAATAAGAACTATTGGAAACTGACTCACCTCTGGTAGGTATACTATGAACTACACTGAAGCTTGGAGTCGGCGTTATCTTCCGAAAACGTTTCAGCGAGTTGTTTTAACTGAATGTTGTCCAATCAGAACGTAGTAGGCAGAACCAGGACATCACCGTGGTGTATGAATATATTCTGATCTGTTAACAGTATTGTTTCTCGTTTTTAAGCAGCTGCATATTTAGTTTCAGGTTTCGATGAAACACAAATCCAAACAGTTCTTGGGCAACATAACTAAAATACCTTTATATATGAGCTCACACCATCTCTTTCCTTGTTTAAAGTGACGGTCTCTTAAATCATCGATTCGAAGATTGTGCATTTAAAGTTATGTAAGAGACTTTCAACCTAGCACGAATATTTTTATACTTAGCTTTAATACCTTTATATATGAGCTCACGCCATCTCTTTCCGTCAGTGTGCCGTTGGATACATTTTTTATGGTACTAATGTACCATAAAACTGTCCAAGTGTTTCCCCCCACATACTCAAGATCTCAAGTTGCATGTAAGAAATGATTTGATCATGAAATTTGTAAAACAAAAAGACAAAAATTAATTTACCAACTCGCATTCATACTCATGATATGTGGATCAGTAGCTGTTGTTATATGTATA